>NC_034415.1:27984423-28242503 GCF_002078875.1 Numida meleagris
ACCGGGACCCCCGGGGGGCGGCAGCATCGCCGCGGCGGCACCGGGCAGGGCGGCGGGGAGGGGGGGGACCCGAACCCGCAGCGGTCGGCGAGCCACTCGCCCCATCCTGACACAGAGCGGCTTTTCCTTTCTCTTTATTTCTTTTTTCTTTCTTTCTCCTCTTTCTCCTTTCTCTTCTTTTTTTTTTCTTTTTCCCCCCATTTTTCTTTTTTTTTTTCATTTCTTTCTTTCTCTTTCCCCCCCTTTCGCTTCTTTTCCCTTTATTTTCTTTTCTTTTCTCACTTCTCCTTTTCTCCTTTCTCTTCTCTTCCCCTTTCTCTTCTTTTCCCCTTTCTCTTCTTTTCCCCTTTCTCTTCTTTTCCCCTTTCTCTTTTTCCCTCTTTATATCCTTTTTCCCTTTCCTTTTTTTCTTTCCTCTTTTTTTCCCTTTCTCCTCTATTTCCTCGTTCTCTTTTTTTCCCCTTTTCTCTTCTTCCCCCCCTTTCTATTCGTTATTTCTCCCCCTTCCCCACCTTGCTTTTTTTTTTTTTTTTTTTTTTCCCCTTTTTCTTTTTTCCTTTCTCTTTTTCCCCGGCCTCTCCTTTTTCTCTTCTCCAAACCGTCCGACGCATATGGCCAAACTTGACGCGGCCGCTGACAGATGCCTATTAGTATAAGACGTGTCATGTTGGTCTCTGGGGTGTATTGAAAGTAACTAGATCCTAAGCACTGGGAAAATGACCGCACTCCGCAGCCCGGAGAGTTTACTCAGAGCCCCCCCAGCCCCGACCCCTGCGATTATTTATGACAACTGCCGAGGCCCCATTCAGAGGAGGTACAATCAGGTTTAGTCCCGATCTCCCGAAGCCCTCATCGCCCAGGAACGGGAAAGGACGGTCCCGTCGGGGCCATTCCCTCGGTGCCCGGCTCAAGGTTTACGGGTGCTGAGCATTAAAAAAAAAAAAAAAATCGGGAAAAAACCCTTTTGAGGTTATTTAAAACTGGTTCTTTATTGCAGAGGGATATTCCCAGTGTGGGAATCTCCCACTCGGGGAAAAACGCGCCCCAATGGCGAGGGGTATTTTCCTCTCTCCTTTAGGTCCGCTGCAATGGGACGGGGAGGGGAGGGGGTGCGGAGGGGCTCCGCGCAGCCCAGGGGCCGCGTAAGATGCGCGTTAGGAGCGGGTGGCCGCGCAGCGCGGATCGCTGGGGGACATCGCACATCCCAGGATCAGAGTGACGCGTTCCCGGTCCTAAACACGAAGCGTTACGGACTTAAAAGATAAGGAGCAGAGGTGTGACGCCCGCGGAAAGCGTGTGCGGCAGTGAGTGTTCAATGTAGCAGGTAGGGATGAACTCAGCGCGTCTCCCGGACCGAGCTGGGAGCAGACTCCGCAGCCATAAAATGCACTTAACAGTCTATTTAATAGTGACGAGGTCCTTGAAAACGCAATCTCCATGCTAATCTCGCCTTTTTCTAAATCAGAAATGAAAAATAGGTCAGGAAGGTAGAACCTTCCCCTTCCATTGAAAATGTGACATTTCCTCTATTTAAATAACTAAGTCAACTCCGGTAATGAGGGGCTCGGTAATGCGGGATTCGGTAATGCGGGATTCGGCAAGCAGCGCGGCAGGGCTCGGTAAGCGAGCCGAGAACGTACGACTTTGCTAAGATCGCAAAACGGGAGCGCCCTTGAGCTGGAGGTTGGGTGAGATCCCCACTTCCCCCGGGCAAAGTGCCAACAGCCCAAAGGCAAAAAGCCAAACTGAGCCAAATGCCATCGCCGTCCGCTCTCGGGTCCGGGTATCGCGTGGGCATCGGGAAACAGAGCAAATCTCAGCCTCCCTCTCACTACTTTTATGAAGTGCTCGTGTTTCGGGGGAAAATAATAACAAAATCCGTCCTCTCGCAGGTCGGGCTGGTGGTCGCAAACATGTTTCTTTCCGCTCTTGCTAGGGAAGTAGGATGCGCCAGGATCGGGGCTGAGGCAACGTCCGCGCTGCAGTTCGCGTCCCCACGCCACGGCTCGGCACCCGACCCCGGGCGGAGCTGGGAACAACTTCTCACAGCCGCGGACCGTCCCCGCTCCCACCGGCCCTGGGTGCGACTTTCCCGTTATTCCGACCGCGTTTCGCCCCGGATTTCTGGGATACCAGGCAGGAGTTTGCCTTACCCGCGTTCGGCTTTCCATCACCCCGAAGGGATGGGATGAAGAGCCCAGCAAACTTGCTGGAGCCTCCCGAGAGCGCAAAGGGTTAAGGAAAGCCGTTTATCTGCTCATTATCGGTTTCTCTTTACTACTGAGAACCGAACCCGAGCCCCGCTCGTATCAATGTGTCCTTCATGCCTTTTCCAGTCATTGATCTGGTCAAAGTCACCGCAGAAATACTAGTGACAGAGACTCAATTCCAGACAACGTGACCAATGCGAGTATTTAGAAGGCATTCAATAAAAATCCTTTCCCGGAGAGCGAACGATTTCACCTTGCAACAAAGAGCGCTCGGCTAATTGAAATAATGCACTCGGATGTGCGGCCGGGCTGGGAGCCGGCGGGGGAGGGGCTGCTCGGTGCGGGGCCGGGGGAGCCCCGGGGGGAGCCGGGGGGGGAGAGGAGACAGCGCCCGGCACCCGAAGCCAAACCGCCGTGGGGAGAGAGCTGCAGGGCCGAGCGTCCGCCGCTCGCACCTGGAAGCATCTGCCCCCCTCCCTGCCTTCTCACCTTCTTTGTAATCGATTTGATGTTGGGATTATGTTTATTTTACGGATCTATCAGCCCCCAGACGCCCCTTAGGATCTAATTCATCTCCTGCGCTGGGTTTAATTCAGCAGCTACTCGCAGATAGAGGTAAAACGTGTAATGAACATAATCTATCGTTTTTCATGAGGTTTATGGCTCCAGACGCACGTCAGGGCACGGGGTGCGACTGCTGTGTGTACCCATGTAAGGCCACGAGTTCCCTGTCCCCTCGTACCTGCCCGTTTGGGGTGGCACTCGGAAGTGACAGCTGCCAGGAACGCTGGAATTGCTGCAGGTGGAAGCAGCACCCCGACGTCTGTGTCATTTGCGCTCCGTTTGCAGTCAGGATTATGGAAATGTGTGTTATTGCACTGGAAAACCTTCAGGAGGAAAAAGCCATCTCCAGTAGTACGCAATATTAATACGTTTTTAAAAACAAGTATATTTAAACGCAAGTACACATCGTTCATGCATTCTGGAAAGAACCCACGCATGCTTGAAGAGTACATGCAGAGAATTTTATTTTAATGGAATCTTATTACTTTACTGTTCATTTTATGACATCAGATCAGATCCTCCTTGACTTCCATCACACTGCCATCTTGCAGTGCTCAAGTTGAAACCCGTAATGAAATGGTTTAAATGGGTTGGGTTCGTGCTTCAAGTGTTGGTTAGCCATCGCATGGTCGGGCGCTTGGAATCTCTGCAGGTTTCTTTGAACTGTTCTTTTCTACTCTATTCCACTCTATTCTATTCTAACTTTATTTTATTCCACTCTGTTCTATTCTACCTTCTATTTTATCTTATTTCTACTCTATTGCATCCCACTGCCTTCCAACCTTTTAGCCCGTGGATCCCAGTCCAAGGAGAGCACCGCTGCCAATTGATCAGGAAGATCTGGCCACGAGACCCACAGCACGTGTTATTATTTACAAAAATAACCCGATTTCTATTAAATTGCACACCTTACCCTCAGGTAGATGTGTAATAAGAGAAAACACAGAACAACAGAGACTGTACTTTCTAATAATGGTAAGGGATGTAGGAAACTGATGCGGGATTGTTTAGGCTGGGGCATGCACTCTGCCAAGGCCTTCATGAGGATCACAGAGCCCACAGCAGAAGGAGGCACAGCAGAAGCAGCTGACCAGGCCGGTTCCCGGGTCCTGACACACAGCCGCTGACAGCTGCTTCCCAGAGCTCCGGTGCTGCGAAGAACAACCCCCCCTGCTGCCACTTGCCTTATGTAAAAAGAAAAAAAAAATTAGAATTTTTCAAAAATACCCGCCCCCGAGCCTCCTCTGGCCCGCTGCCATCCCCCCCGCAACCACGGACAGCCCCGGCGCGGCCCGAAGGCCGCCGCCACCTCAGGGCCGACGCTGCGGGCCGAACTGCGCAGGCGCGAGATTGGCACGCATGCGCACTGCACCGCCCCGCGCCGCCTTAGGGCCTGGCGGAGGCCGGAAGCGTTTTCGAACGCGGAAGCGCGCGCGTGGCCGTTGTGTCCAGTAAGGCGGGAAGGGGGGAGGCGCGCGCCGCTCACCTCAGGGCTCGGCGGGACGGGGCGGGAGGCGGCGAGATGGGGGTCAGCGCCGCGCACCGTGCCCGCGTGTCTGCTGAGGAGGAGCGTGGGGATGTGGGGCGGGTGCGAGGAATAAATATGTCAGAACTAAACGTTTGACGGGGAGGAGGGAGCCCGTGGGCCTTTGGGAGCCGGTATTGCTGAAAGGAGAATTCTCAGTTTGGTGCTCGTTCCTGAGGGGCAATCCTGAGGGGCGAAGCTGCTGAGCCGTGCGGTGGCATCTCTCCCAATAACGAGTTGCCACGTGAAGGGCCGTCTGTGAGCGCCCGTTGGGCACCGGGTGCTCCTTGCCCCGGTGTTTACAATCTGTCGGTGAAGAACGGGGCTTTTTGTGCCTGAAGGCGTTGTCTGCCCCGAGAGGCCCTCGGGTGCTGCTCCGCGGGCTGAGGGCAAAAGCTGGAGCTGAGGCCGCCTTCTGGAAGCCTCCTTAAGCGCTGGTTTCCGTGGGGTAGCAGCAGTTAAGGGTCCGTGCTTTGCCACCCAGTAAAAGCATGGTGCTGGCTTTTTGAGGCATGGAATAATTATAAAGGAAGAAAGGAAGGTAGGGGAGGATATTTTAAGAATCATCAGGGTTGGCTGAGGGTAAAACAGTCACAGGGTCAGCAGCATTTTGCGTTCGGATTGATGTGCCCGTGCCGTTGTTCAGGCAAGGTGTAGCACAGAACGCACACAAAGATCCGCCTGCACGTTTCAGCCTATAGATGGGGATCTGCTGCTGATCTGTATTGTTCAAAGAACTTTCTTTTCCCTCGGTGCTGGGGGGTCCCAGCTTTCCACAAATGATATATATGAATTTAGTTGGAGCAGGATTGCCGAGGCGTGTCTTATGACGTTGCTTTTCTGTTATTGAGACAGCTCAGGGGTGCTTTTTTTGTGGGGCATTGTCAAGTATACCGTGCTCATTTAAGCTGAGTGCTGCATCCTTAGTGAGGACAGGCCTTGGCAGCTGTACCCAGTTGTCCTCTGCTCTGCAGTGCATCACTGACACGAGGGGATGGTGCTGCTGCTGATACAGCTGAACGACATCTGTTAGATGTACTGCTGTGTTTCACTGCCGAGTCTGGAGCAGTTTCTTCTTTTTTGATTCTTTTCTCTTTCTGAGAGACTGAACTTTAGGTTTGGTCTTCTGAGTCAAATTTTGCATTATCTGTTTTGTGCCATTCTTTTTGCACAGGGCAACGTTGCTGTTTTCCTATTGATTCCCAAGGTTGATGCATGTGACAGAACGAATTACTGTTACATGTAGTTAGCGTTTGTGTAATTTTGGAATCACCTTAAGCCAGCAGAGAATCCTATACTAGACCTCCATTTTCCATAACTCAGCTATGCTGTTTGTACTCCAGAAATTAAGTGTAATTAACTTAATACCATCTATTCACTGCTTTGAACTGTGTGCTTGTTAACAACATTTAGTCCTTCTTTTTTTTTTCCCCTAGTTTATTAATATAGGAATATATATACATTTCTCTGAAGACATATTCCTCGCTCAGGGACAGTTCACGAGCTACTAAAGATACATAACAACGTTCTGTTGTCACAGATGAAACGTGCTGTAGGCGTGTAACAAGTTGTGCAGAACTTATTGAGGTGAAGCTTAGTTACATACATGTATGTACAGAATAAATTTCATCTGATAGCTGAGTTCTTCAACGTGATTTGAAGTCTTTTACTCTTCTTTTTGCTGTTGTTTTTATGCAGTTTGTCAGATTCCTGGCCAGCTTCTAGCTCAGAATTAGGAGAACTTGTCAGTAGTGCTGTTAAATGGCTAAGAAACAAAACCAGACAGTACTGCAGCAATGTTTTTGTGTTTGGTTTTTTTTCCAGGTACCTTTTGGCTTGCTACAAAGACTAGCTATGGAGAAGTGGAGCTTAATGACAATTACTGTTTTACTGGCACTTACTGTACGCTGGACTGTATCGCTTGGTTCTTATTCAGGTAATTCTTGTTCACGGTCTGTAAAACAACCACTTGAAGGTGAATTATGGAGCTTGTGATAAATTAAAATAAACTTGCATATAAAATCATACATAGGAAGCAGTGTGCTACTTCAAGTGTTGTTGTAGCTTAGGGTCTGTTTCCCTAAGGCTCGTATAATACCTTGTTCTTATTTTTTCCAAAGCAGTCAATGATAAATATCACAGCTGCCTGGGGGGTGGAGGGAGGGTCACTAATGCTTTAGGAGCAGCAAAAGAATGGCTGCCTGTCCTCCCCTATGCCTTTGTTCCTCCTGTAGCTGCAGTGTATTACTACGGTCCAGTCATAAATTTGCTTAATCTTGTCCTCTAAGTTCTAGAGCAGATACAGCCTTAACTTATATTTAGATAAAACTCTGCTGGTGATAATGAAGATGGTATAAAGGTGACGTGAAGTGAGTGATTGCACTGTGTCCCGTAGCTATACTTACTTAAGGTTGTTTACAACGTGAAGTAGAGCTATATTCTTTTAATAGATGGGTATTTCTCCTCCCCATCTCCTAATGCTTGCAAAGAGCTAGCAAGTTTTTTCGAACCTCTCAACGGCATTCCAACGCTTAGCATACATGTGCACACAGATTGCTCTCTGTGGATTTTTATTTTTAAATGCCTCGTTACATTCAGTCCCCATCAGCTAAAAGAATCACCAGCTCAGTCAAATTCAACTCTAGTTTGCTGTTAAGGCAATTGGGAACTTCGTCCCCTGAGCTGTTCAGTAAGATTCTCGTGATTTTTGAACTGATAACTCCTGAGTTTTATTTACATGAAGAGATTTGCTTGAAGGTAAATTGCACGTGTACCTTCTTACGTAGTTATTTTTAAGTTGCTTTCTGAAAATGCCCTCATAAAAGATCTGTTCTGTAGGTAATGGAGGCTCTCTTCTGCCCATCCGTGTGCAGAGGAACAGTCTCTATGTTGCTGAGTGACAGTAAATTTCTGTTGCGCTGCACATATTTACATTACTAACTAGATTCTCCTAAGTTGAAAAGAATTACAAACCAATCCCGATTCTGAGAGTCTTAAAACAGTGACTGAACTAAAAAAAAAAAAAAACAAAAAACATTTTTTCTCTCCTTCTCCTGTCTGTGTATGCACACACTTATTTCATACAGAACAACCACACATTTCATGCAGAGCAACCGTATGACTTCTTTTGGAATAGGAAAAACTGAATCCAGTCCAATCCTGCAAATTATTAAAGCGCATGTTTAACTTTGAACATTGTCTGGGGGGAAAAGATTAATCTGAATGTTACAACTGTCAAAAGCATAAATATACTAGAATTCTTCCCTCCCACCACCCTGCTTTGATTTCCTTCGCATGTAATAAACCTTGAATTACTGGGACAAGAAAGAAATTGGACAGGATGGTGTCTAGGGTGACGTGGTCCTTTTTTGCTTTCTGTCATTGAGTGCGATATAATTGAGAAGGGATTAGAAGCGGTCATTGTTCTCGGGGGCAGGCTCTGGTCGTAGTGCTGATTCAGCATACTCGGAACCCATGCGTTGCATGGATGGCCAGGTGGAAGGAGGTTAATTCTGCCCTAATTTACTGGGTAGTGTTGGCTTGCGGTATCATTTCCATTCTGTTGCTTGCTATTCAGCATAGCTTTGGATCTCTCTCTACAATTAGAGTCACGATGGGGATAAAATAGGTAACTAATGCCTGATTTTGAGGGGTTACTAATTATGATGACCTTAGAATAGCTGGTCTTACATAATTACTGAGAAAAATGAAGTGTGTGTATCTGAGGTTTTCAAGCAATTACAAAGTTCCTGCTAAATGAGTAGAAGCTGATTACTTGTGTTGAAAGGCAGCATCAGACCTTTAACAATTTGCTTTCTGTTCTTAATGAAACTGATTAAGACTTCTGTAAATTGAAAGCATTCCATTTCATCGTTCTGAAATGAATTCATTTCTTTTTCTTTTTTTTTTCCGGAGAAGGGAAATCGTTTCTGTGTATGTGCTACATAGACTCTAAAATCTGGATAATGCTTTTTTCTATTTCAGTAATGCTGTGTTACGTTCTTCACTTCACTAGATTTTAGCTCCAGAATGGACACTGTTAAGAATCCTATTGTCCAGCGAGCTCACTTATTCAGGAAACTTTTAGTTGAATGTATCATAGAGTGAAATAATCTGTTCTCTTTCCTACTCAAGAATAAGTTAGTGGAGATCATCTACTCTCTCTACTACTCAGAAATAAATAAAAGATATCTGAGCTTGTGTGGCTCCCACAAACATAGATCATGGGGGAAAAACTATAGATAGTTTTCTTATGTTTTAAAGAAACTCTTAAATTTCTGTCTATTTAGTGTCAATATTTTAATGGAAATACAATAGGTCTGGTTCCTGTTCTCAATAAGCAGAGGTTAATAGAAGTAAATAAACTGTGATAAAAGATGCTTATCATTCTGCTATTTCCAGAGTTAGGCTTATGTTAAGAAATCGTTGTTGAGTAGACAGCTGAGGTATTTGCACTGATAAAGCTTTTTTCATGGGAAGAAAGCTCTTGATTTCCTGAGAGATTTATGTGCGTGTTTGTGAAAAGTATCCTTTAACATAATTTGCTTTGCAAATTGCTATCCAACAATCACTCATTTGAAAAATGTGCGAGAATTCCTGTAAACCATAATTGAGCAGTTATTATTTAGAAATTTTATATGGAAAAAAATATTCTGAACCTGTTCTGTGGCTCGTTAACTATTAAGAATTGTGAGGTAAGGAATAGTATGTGCAGTTTGCTTGGTAGCATCATAAACAAGATAATGGAGGAAAGGGAGAGGAGCTGGGGGGTTTTTGGCCGGTGCTGCTTCTAAGTGAATTTAAAAATAAGGCTGGTTGTTAATTACAAAAGCAATAGCAAGGTACCACGGCGTGGCTGAACTCTTGTCCGTGGTTGTTTGCCGAGGAGTAGTTCATACAAAATCAGTGTAAGGTGTCTGCTATGTATGTTTTCTTCTTTCAGAGAAAGTGCCATGTTTTTCATCTGCACTTGGTAATGATTTCTTTTTTTTGTCAGATGAGGAAGCCATTCTCCACACTGGGGTATCTTGATAAATGCTTATCACAGATATATCCAGAAAGCCAAAAGAACATGTGAAGCTTTTTTTTTTAATTGTTAGACAGTGTAACAGATAAGGTCTCTGTTTTCTTCTCAAATGTAATAGAAGAATGGAGAATAAAATTAGTATTGCAAGAATATGTAAATACATGTCTGGAGGAAAAGCAATCAATATAAACAGAATAAATTCATAAATACTGTAATCCTTTTTTTTAGGTGCAGGAAAACCACCTATGTATGGAGACTATGAAGCTCAGAGACACTGGCAAGAAGTTACTTACAACTTACCCATCAGGCAGTGGTACGTAGTGCTGTTATGTTATAGTTCAGGTTCTGAAGGGGTAAATGGAATGAAACTGTTTTACACCTCACTTAAATATACCTTCATCTGAGATGTCAGCTGTATCTTTTACTGTTCTCTGAACTATTCTAAAAATACTTTCCAGTGGTATAATATCACCTGGTTCTTAGATTTAAATACCGTTTTCTTCACAAAATAAGCATGCTAAAATTTGGAACTTTGGCTTGCTAGGTATTAGCTTTCAGGAGGATATTCTGACTGGTGGTATTCACTGCTGAGAAGCTCCAACTTTGTTTTGAATTGAATACTATAGAATAGAAGATTAATTCAACTCTATTTCTGGAAATACATGGGGACAATTCTAGATGCTTGTCGCTGTATGGAACTTTGCATGTGACTCTGGGATTCGCAATACAGTGCCTATATTATCATTTTATCTTACTCTTTCTGGGACGCCTAAACCTCTGATTATGCCAGAGCTGGGATAATGGAGAGCTGATGCACTAATAGAGTTGGCAGCTTTGATCTGCTCTGCAAGCAGAACTGCATGTACTCAAAGTTAAGAGTTATGGCAGTCGTTATTTCTGGGCGTTCCCAGGGCTCAGATGAGTCTGTTACAGGCTGGGCTTAGCCTATGGGCTCCCACTTGGGCATCTCCATCTTGTTGTATTAGGTCTTTGTTTTCTTTATAACAGAAGTTTTTCAGATTGGGGCTGCTTTGGAAACAGGAATCTCTAGTGAAGTGGTACTTTGTCTTGGGAGTTTGGAAAAGGACATTTCAGCTGACACGCGAGGGATTGCTTTGTAGAAGACAGCTGAGCTATCTTTCCCCTCCTGTATTACAGAAAAACTCAGTATCAAGAGACACGGTACTCTGATATGCTGAGAAAATGAGTGTTCAGATTTGAAGCTGAGATTTGAATCATTTCTCGTATTATTTGCTTAGTATTTAGAAAAGCTGTCTGTGCAGCAAGCATGTGTCATGTAAATTTATTTAACTAAATAGAGCAGTTCTCTTATGAGAATGCGATCCTCTCAGATTTTTAGATCTGCTGATTTATTTTTTTCACAGACTTTGTCATTATTACCATTACACAGACCTGCAGAGGTAACATAGCTGCATTTTCCATGCATGTTTCCAGTGATCAAAAAAATTTTTTTTAAATGCCAGAATAAGAATTTAAGTAGCTCTGTATTTTCAAATCTTCTCATTATGTGTTAAAAGCTACATAAAAACATCCTTTCTTATTAAAATTTCTTATTACACTGCTAATTAAATCTCAAGGGTGGTTTTTTTTTTGCTAAACTTTACTGGGTTTCTGTTGGAATGATGAGTTTATGAAAGGTAAAATTACAAAAACAGCATGCAGCTTAACCAGAAAGCTTTCCACCAAGTGGCAGACTGCTAAAATCTGTATGAAGAATCGGAACTGCCTTGGCACGAGCGATATTGAATGGTAGAATAAGAAGCAGAGATGCAGCTCAAAGAAATATGACTTATCATGAGTTCATAAGATATTTCAGACAGCTCATAAGGAATTCAAGAAACATCATTTACAATAATAAATGTCAAAAATTGTCTGTGTTTGAAGGGGAAACTGGAAGATGCAAGAGCTTGCCCCTTGGCAGTTAGAATAGACTAGTAAGTCTTTCTTGCTGTAAGGTATGAAGGATCTGATGCCTTATTTTTGTAACTTCTATTTTTCTTGGATAAAGCCCTCTGTTTCTCATTTGGGGGTGACTTAATTCTAGCTGCTGTCAGCCTTCCGTAGAAACGCTGGCACAAGGGAATTACAAGCAGGAAAATCCTTTTTCTTTGTCTCTCTCACATCTTTTTCCTGAGTTTTCCTCTGAGGTAGAAACAGGCAAAGTTGTGGCTGACATAACTGATTGAGATTTGTGACCTGTTGGCTATTCAGGAGGCATTACTCTGCTAACTTGGTTTGCTTTCTAGAACTTTCTTAGCCTCCTGACTCCTACATTCATGCTGATGGAATTACCTCACTAAACTTGGTGTGGCATACTTTCTTCCACGTCTATGCTGTCTTTAGTTTATCTGTTATATAGTTTGATAGTACCTTTTTCACTTTTGCTGAGTTGTTTTCCAGCAGCATAACTTCCATTGAGGCTTTTTTAGGGTGTTAGTATGTTGGGCAGAAGCAGTTCTCACCTTAGTAAGTCACACTGTGAAAGAGTGGCAGGTAAATTTTAACTGTTCAGGAACTGTTGCATATTAAACGTGCCATCCAAGTCCAGGGGGAAAAAAAGGGAATCTGGGACTATTATAAGGAAATAATTAGTGAATTCCCATTCTTCAGAAATCTCCATTTAACTGCATTGTTTCTATTTCCTTTTTGGCAAATTGATCACTGGCTTCTGGGATAATCAACACGCATGAAAAATAAAGGTTGTGTTTGTAGGTGGAGATGTGGACCTGCAAAGCCTTCCACATAAATATCTAGAGCTGTAGATAGTGATTTTTATGCAGGCTTTGCCTTAATCTCTGGATTTTTATCAAATGCAATTCATGTAAAGGATTGTTTCCCCTTCAGGTAAGGAAGCTCCAACAATTGTTTGGTTGCTTTTTAAGTCTTCTGTTTTGCAAACTCAAATGCCTGTATTCTGAATAGCTTTTGTTTTGTTGCTTGAGATTTTTTTTGTGTGTAAAGTAAAGCAGTTAAAAGGAAGTTAGCAACATCTTTGAATTTTGCGTATGTTGGTTAAAAAAAATATTTGCTTTAACATTCAGTCTTTCCCTTGGGTGAAAGCAAAGCTGAAAATGTGGATTCTTCTTTTTATATGTACGCATGTATATATTTATGTACATAGATTTTTTTTTTTTTCCTTAGGTACTTCAATACAAGTGATAACAACTTGCTGTACTGGGGCCTTGATTATCCACCTCTTACTGCCTATCACAGTTTTCTGTGTGCTTACGTGTAAGTTCATTATTTAAAGTATTCACTGCTGTGGAGAATGCAAAACACCAGTTTTACTTTTTTTTTCCCTCCACCCTGAGGAGTGAGAATAGGAGCTGAAAGCTGTCAAACTGATGAAATGGAAAGTATTGTTTGCTACGTTAAAGCCAGGGAAATAAATTAAATGTGTATCCCTGTTGCTTGAAGCTAATACTGCTATTTTTGTCTCTGAATTATTGTAAGGGGAGCTGAAGGGTTATGTTATTTTGCCAGGCCCTTAAGTATTATCAGATTTTGATGTGGCTTAGATTTTAGTTTTTCCTTGTAAGCTGTTGTTGGATCAGTGTTGCAAAAAAAGTATTGTAGGATTTGAGTGCGTTGCATGGGAAACCTCTCCTGCATTAAGGGCCTGAGTGACATTTGATGACTGGATATCATGTAAATAGAATTCTGTTGTTGGAATACTTTTTCCACAAGAGCTTTACTGCCATTGGAATGAGACTTATGGAATAAGAATGTAGGTTAAAGTGCACAGGCGCAGTTATGTGGGGCATCTATGTGAACTGTAAATGGTTTATATTTAATACTTAAGCATGAAAGGTATTTACAATTGTTTTTTTAAAAGTCAGTGGAACTAGACTGAAGGTAGTTAGCTTGTCCTAATAAATAGTGTATTCCTTTTTTACTGTTTTCAATGATTTTTTTTTAAATAGCTGAATTCTATAGTATAAGCAGATCAAGTGATGACGGAAACCTTTCATTGATCACTATTGCTTTTTGAAATATTTCTTCTCATTCATCTTAATTCTTGGAATATGCTCCTGTGCATGTCATCTTTATTGCAGAAAGGAGTGTAAAGGGAAATGAGAACTGTCTCCATTTTGATGTGTCTGTACTTTGTTTTACAGTGCAAAGTTAATAAATCCTGATTGGATTGCTCTCCACACATCTCGGGGGTATGAGAGTCAGTCACATAAGTTATTTATGCGTACAACAGGTAGGAAAATTATATTTCCTTAGGATGTAAGATGATCACACAGTTTTGTCTGACTTACTAATTTAGCATGTTTAATTTCATCCATCTCTATTTTCACCAGTTTTTGCTCAGTTCTTTGACTTGGGTGGCTTTGCCAGGTCTGTGCATTATAAACCAAACTCCTCTGTTCTTTTCTACTGTCGTTTGTAAAGCTGGTGGTGTTACTTATGCAGATAAGTTTTCAGCCAGAATGGTAGAGTAAAAACCCTAAAATGAAGCTACCTTTTTGGTAGTTTAACATCTTTGTGTTTTCTCTTCCATTCTGATAGATTTTTATTTTCAGTTTAGTTTGGTTTAAATATATATACATTTCACATGTAGACTGGTCTTTGCTGACAGATCTTTATTGTGAGCTTTTATACCTTACTTGGCAATGGGAGATATTTGATGTTTTAAAGATGTCACTTTTTTTAATGATTGCCACTTCCAGGAAATAAATTTGTGTTAATCAAAAGTCAGAATGTATTGTAGTACTTCTATACTAAATGGCACTTTTGTGCAGTGACTTTTCTGACCATTTGATTCTTTCAAACTGCTCTGACAAAGAAAAGGGTGAAACAAGTGCAGAAAAAAAATGTAAATAATGGAATTCATTAGCTCTTTCGGTAGGACAACAAACAGCGCGTCTGGTGAACTTTTGTTCTCAGCTCAATGACAGATGCCAAATTATCTTGTTACTGTTCTCTACCACTTTAAATCTGTCCCTTGCTTCATGTAACAATGGAGTTCCACAAAATGCTTTCCGATTACAGTGGCAGAATTTGTTGTTCATCAATAGGTTTTCTGTACTTCATGAACCTCTCAGTCTGGTCTCTAATAATCGATTGAATTGAAACAAAAAAATCTCTAAAACTTAATTATCCTTGAAATGGTCTGTATTAATTCTGAAATCAACTCGCTTGATATTCCACTGATGGATCAAGGAGTACTGATGAGCACTTCTTAAACAATAGCCATTAAAATAATGTATTAAAATAATTCAGGACGTTCAGTGTCAGCTGTTGGTGTTACACCTTTATATTAAGTGTCAGTGTATTTGTTTTGCTAATGCCTTGGGTATATTTGTTTAATTGTGGCTTAAATCTACGAAATTATTATTATATTGAATAACTGGTATCTTTGTAAACGTTTTCTTTCAAAGCCTGTGATGGGGAAAAAAAAAGTATATTTTCCTTCTTGAAATAATTGCACGTTTTCTGAAAGCTGCTTACAGAAATAATGTAAGCTTAAGCTCTTAAGGCAACAATCAAGAAGAATTTAGCTGCAGGTTTTGACATAATCCTAGGCAGATGAACCTGCTGGTTCTTGTCTCACTGACCCTCTTACATTTACTTGCTGCAGACTGATTATGAAAACCAAGTAACTAATTTAGTCTATTTGGCCACATCAGTAGTAGTTAAAAAATTCCACCATATTTTTGTGTTTAATAATCTAAAGCCTGTTACATATATTTATGGCTTTGAGCTATATATTCTGACAAAAAAAAAAACTTCACTGGATCTAGTTGTAGTTGATTTCTTTTGAGAATTAAGAATGCCTTCTCTCGTTTCGGCATGTGAGGAACTAGAGTGTGCCCCGTTACTGACTGAGGCTGTGCCAGAAGTCAAAACAGCTGAACACATGGAAGCAGCAGCCTTTGGGCATCAGAAATGTTAGTGTTAGGAACATTAACAAGGTCGAATTATCTGGGCTAATTTCTTTTTGTCCTTTAAAGTGTAATGACTCCGTTTATTCTAATGAATAACTTTTGAATATTTTAATATTTATTTGCCTCTATTTTTCCACTGTCTCATATATAACATTTGGGCAATGTTAGATTTAGTGTAACTGCCAAACTTGAGTTATCCCTAAATCAATGGAACTTACAGTAGTACAGCATAAGACGATGGAAAAGCGTATTCAGCTGAAGCCATAACTGCCTGCCTCTGGAACTTCAGTTGAATTGAGTGACTAACGTGGAGTTCTCACATTAAGGTACAGCTGCAAAGCCTGCATTCAAAGGTAGTCAACAAGTCTGACTGCAGCGTTGTGTAGTTATCTGAGTTTTTACACAGGAGACAAACACGATGTGGAATATTAGAAGGTTAAAACTAAGCAGTCAAAGATTCACAATCCAGATGAAAGTATGCAAGGCAAATTGTATTAAGATGAGTTATGTGGGAGGATTCTAATGTGAGTTTCATCTTTATTTTTCAGTGTTTGTTGCTGATTTGCTGATTTATATTCCTGCAGTTATTTTATATTGTTGTTCCTTAAAGGAAACATCTACTAAAAAGAAGGCAAGTATCTGATGTTTGTGTAATTAAAAAACAAACAGTAAAAGCCACGCTGTTAAAATGATAGAAATTTAACAGGGTGAGAGTTAGTTAGTATATAGAACACTGGTGGTGTCAATGCACGTAAAACCGATGACAATCTGTGTATCTCATATTAGCAACTTTTCATTTAAAAAAATCCATTAACTTATTTTACAGCAATTATCTTAATGTCTTCAATAGCAATAACAGGATGCCGTGAAGTTTAGTAGCCATGAACTACTGAATTATATTTCTTTCTGAATTTATCACTTGGTTGATTAAAAACAAGGTTTGAGCTGTGACATGAGGGAATCTAAGAACTGCTGTGCCTTGCATGCTCCTTGTGGCAGAACCAATATTTTTCTGGAATAAAAAGTTTTCCCATTTTTGGAGTGATTTTGAAGTTTAAGATGGGTGTAGGTGATTTCTGAGCTGGTTGGCAAAGAGCAGGCTGGTCTTCAATGAAGATTTTCTTATTTATGGAATTTCTTTATCCATTTTTATTCCTCAAAATATTACTGACTTAAGATTAATTGAAGAGAGAGATTCCTACATCTAGGATGCACCATGGAGGGGCAAATTTATCTACTGTAGTAGTAGTGTAAGTTTCTTTTTTGTCTAATGCTTAAACTTATTTATATTTTTCTTTCTTTTTTGATCCTTCCTTCCAGGTTTCCAGTGCTCTCTGTATACTTCTTTATCCAGGCCTCATTCTTATTGACCATGGACACTTCCAGTATCCTTTTTTTTGCAGTGAAATGAAAGCAGTTTCTGTTTATGAAGTAACACTGTTCTTTTGGTAATTGTCTTTTGCTGGGAGGGAGGTATATGAAGTCATCTGAGGGGCCTCTGCCTACCCCAAAGCAGAACTGGTAGAGAAAACCATATGTCTGGAGTATATTGGAGATGAAGAGTTGCTACTGGGACAAATCAATCCAAACATGAGTAGTATTCTTTCTGTGCCTCAAGCTCGTATTTCTGTCAGTCACTTTATTGCCAAAAATGTCAATGGTAGTATGACTGCAAAGAATAATGGCTTGTGCTCCTGTGATTTGTTTGGAGAGGGAATCGCCTGAGATCTTTTTGATAGCAGAAGAGCATGTCAAGCACAGTAGTGTAAAATGTTCATTTCTATAAAATGTACCATTCCACCTTGCCTTTGCAATTACTCAAGACTGGATTCCCTTCACTTAATGCCTGGCCATTTAGAAGTTAAGCGTCTGAGCTGCGTCATTGGAGCTAACTACTCAGTGTTGGTGGTAGACACCCTCACAGGTGGGTCTTTTTAATAAGGTTTCTGTTCTTATACCTACTTTGCCCATCAGCAAGTAAATGTTGTTAGCTGGCTACTCCAGGCTGTGCTGCTCAGTGGCAGCTAACAGTGGGACACAATCCTGCAGCTGATAAACGTGGGCACTTAAGTATTCCAAGGGACATTAAATCTCAGCATCTGCTAAACCAAGTTTGGGTAATCCAATAATTTGCAATTTATATTTTTCTTCCAAGATCATGCCTTATGAACTTGGATGGCAGTGCATCTTAGAAAGAAGCTCTTGAAGTTAAAAAACAACAACAACAACACAGTACTACTGGATATTTGAGTTACAGTTCAGAAATTCTGGAATTGTTTTTGACTTCACCTGAAGATGTAGATAATCTTTAAAGAGATGTCATGTACAGACAGGGATGGGATGAATGCAGCTCATCTTAGATGAGAGAAGCTGGTAAAACAGTAGAAGGCCCAGGGCTTGTTTTCTGAGGTGTAAGAGATTACAAAAAGGAAGACAGTCTGCTTGGTGGTTCGTGTGTGTGTGTGTGTCTGTGTGTGTGTCTCTTCTGGTGTGTAGAATAAGAGGCAATGTCCCGAAGCAAACCTAGGGAATATTTGGTTTTCAAATACATAGAAAAATATTTTGAACCTTAACCACAATGATGTGCTGGAATAGGCTGTCAATGGAAGCTGTGGAATCTGCAGCACCAAGTTCCTTAAGAAAAGATTCAGCAAACATGATGTCAGTAATGGCATAGGTAGAGCAGGCTGATGTACTGCGTAGTCTCCTGTGGTCTCTTCCAGCCCGATGGCTGTGTGAATAACTTTACTATTTGTCACCAGCTCCCAAGAAGTCAATAGGTTTACTTAACTGCTGCTGCACGTCCCTTAAAGATCACTGCTGTTGGTTTAACAATTTGTCGGTGTGAAATTGATGAGATCTCAAATATTTGTGATGATTTTTGGATGGGGAATTTGAGTGGATTGAAAACAATTGAGATGATCTGAGTGTGTTGTCGCAGCTACTTACACTGCCAAAGAGAAAACAAAATATTTTCAAGTGTCTGAAAATACAAGTGTATCTGGTAGTTTCTGCCCTTGTGTGAGAGTAAGGATAGAAGACAAAGCTGATATTTTGTTGCACTTTCATGGTAACTGTAGCTTTCAGTCTTCAGCTGAGCTGGGGAACCTGTTTTCAAAATGCAGAAGATGTTACTGCTTCTAGTAACTGTTATTCACTGTTTGTACACTCTTAGCCAGGAAGGGATCTCCCTGTGGATGAGGGTGCCCTGTGAATGTAATATAATCACACACACACACCAAAAAACAGCAGTCCAAGAACTAAAGAATACACAATTTACATACCAGCACTTGAATATTCTTTATGTTTGTGAGAGGAGAGGCTCGTGAAAGCTTTAATTATGGAAATACCATGGAAAAATAATGTTTATTCTGATGTATCTTGCTGCATTTTATCACTAGTTTAGCTCAAAGCTTGGTTGACTGACTACATGTATAATTAACACCAATGCAAGATTTGTTCTCATTTTTTTTTTTTGCCCATGCAATCTTTGAGTTAAGTCTTAGAAATAAATATTTTTTTGAAGAAGTCTTTGAGTAGAAGTAAAAGTATTTCTCTGAAGAAAATAGCCACAACGGGCAATGTGGTTTCTAAAACTTGGGAAAACTCACTTTGCGTGCAATTTTACAGTTGTCCCTCAGGGCACTCATTTCTAATTTCCAGTACTAAGATATGCATCTTGTCCTTAACATAAAAAAAAACATATACAACTCAGTGAGCCTTGGATTTGCCTTGTGGGGTGTACTTTGCTTGTCTTATGACTGGGACCTTCTGGGCTCGGTAGCATTCTGCTTGGCCTTAAATTATAAGCAAATGGAACTCTACCATTCTCTGCCTTTTTTTTGCTATTTACTTGGAAAATGTTTCAAGAAGGGACTGAAAGGAAAGGGGTAAGTGGCTTTAAACTGTTTATTTTGCTCAACAGTATAGTCGGGCAGCCTGGCACTGAGAATGTGATTCTCCTTATCTATACATTCTCATTTCTGAATTAATTTCTAGAGGAAGATACTTTGTCGTAATGTATTCCTCTCCTGTAAAACAAGTGTTTCTTGTTGAGATCTACATTAAGTGTTTCCACATAAAGATAGCAAACTCTCTTAAGCCATCTATCCTCAGGACTCTGCGTTCTATCTGCTAGATTAAATGTGGGCTATGATGGGCAACCCGATGGACAACCAGATTAGATGGACAGCAGTAGCTCTCCGCTTCTCGTGGAATTGTTCTTGCTAATCTGGGGATGATGAACTTTTCCTGTGATACTGGTGACTCCTCTTGTTCAGGCTCGTTACCTTCCGTTCTCTTTCTAAAAAAAAAAAAAAACTTATAAAGTACAAGCTGACTTTTGCTAAGAGCAGCTGTTTTTATCTTCTCTGATGTAAATGTTTCTCTTCATTGCAGGTTACTGTTATTAACTAAATTAGCAGGGACAGTGGTGGTTTCCTTTGCTGTCTGCTGGCTCCCGTTCTGTACTGATGTGGAACAAATCATGCAAGTACTCAGAAGACTCTTTCCCATTGACCGAGGCTTGTTTGAGGCATGCATGTTTTCTTCTCCCCCGCCCTGCTGCAAATGTTCTGTATTCTTAGATCCCTTGAGAAACCTTCATCGTGACCTTTAGGGATTTCATGTGGGAGACACACCACAGAACTCGTAATTTGAGATGGCTTCTTCAGCACTCGTTTCTTGCCAGTTATTTAATCCAGTATTTAACCCCAGCTCAGCTGGCATCTTCCAGGATATTATACGGGTAGACAACACTTATCCCATCATCAAACTCATACTTCAATCCATACATTTTTCCATTGAGATAGATTCCATAGTAATTGACAGTGTCAGAAGATATAACCTGAGATGTTAGCAGATTCAGTCTCTTTGATTCTGCTCAGCTTTTTATTGACAGGATTTAAAAAAAAAAAAAAAAACACTTTTGAGGGCAGTGTAGATGTTCCTTTTTAACCTGACTTGTATTTTTAGTGCAAGTTTCCTCATTTTTTTTTTTTCCAGAAGTTGTGGATCTGTTCCTTTCCCCAGGCTGTTGACGCTTGCGTACTGCAAGGTGCTGAGTGCTGCAGCCTTAATCCTGTGAAGCAACGACTTGCTTACAGGAATATCACTGGTACAAAAAAGCTGCTCGTTCCCAAAGTAACAGGGAGTTGTTGGTGTTTTGCTTAACGTGGCACAGAGCTTACTGTCACGTTTGCAAAAGCAAATTCCCGACTTCAAGTTGAACCCAGGAAACGAAGCTCTGAATTTTAATTCTCTTGATGTCACAGGGATTTAAGCAAACGCACTTTGGGTTCATCTTGAATTTTCTTTTAATCTTCTTTGGATATAAATAACAGCACAACTGTCACTTTTTTCTTGAAGCTGTTGTGCTGCAGGCAGCATTTTACACAAAATGCTATTTTACGCAAAAGTGTTCTCAGAGTATATTCTGTGGTTTCATGTTGTTGTTTAATAAGTGCACAAAAGAGCTCTATCCCCTGAAAAGCAATGGCCCTATTCCTTGGGAATTATCTGAAATTTGTAAATAAATAGTTTTGGTCACCACACTTTCATATGCAGTGCAAAGTTTAAAAATAACACTTGTAAGTGACAATAACCAGTGAGTCTGAAAAAGCTTAAGGATTTTAGTCTAATATTAGCCCAAATATCTTCTGAGTTGATCAGGGGACTGACCTGCTGGATGCTAATCTGGATAAAATGAGAAATTGTCCACGTAAGCAATGTGCAGTAAATGTATACTGGGCTGCGTGTAACAGGTTCTTTGACTTGGTTCCCATTTACAGAAGCGGTAACAAATGCTGATGGTTGTAAAATCAGATTGGCTCTTAAGCAGGCGTCTTGTGTGTTTGCTGGTGCTGCCAGACCCTCTGTTCTCTTGTAATCCTCAGCAGATTTGAAGCGCATACTCTGTATTGCTGGTGAGCATATGAGGAAGGTGGCTCAGTTGTTGGTGCTAGTAGCTTTCTTGCTCTTATGTCTACACAGCTGTGTTTCAAGCAGCTGTTTAGGGATGAGTTTCATGAGCATGATAGCTGTAGTTACAAATTTAATTTTGAAAGTGATCCTAGCACAACTGCTAATGTCTTTAGACTTCTTGATTTATTAGTGGTTAACTCTGTCATTGCTAGCAAGCAGTAAGCACAGCTAAATACGTTCAGGTATGTAATGAAAAGTGACAGTGTACAGAATCTCTTCAATTTGGAAAAGGATTCATATACCCTGTTGTCTAAGCGGAGTTTTTCTAGGGACAGGTGGTTTCAGAGCCTTATGCTCATGAAATGTGTGGTCTCATGACTTAAGTTGTAGGCCCTCTTGCTAGAGAACTGTTTTGCATTAGAACACATTTCAGCTGGGTTTCTTGAAACTTCCTGTATTTGACTGAAAATGAGACCAATTTAAGTTACACCTCAGAACACAATGTGTCTTCCAAGTGTATTTTTGCAGTATTAATAGTTTAAAAAAAATCTCCCCCTTCCCCCAGACCCTCTTGCTGTTGCTGACACAAGCTTTAGTGGTGCAATTCATGACTAACTGCCTGCTTGTTTGTTTGTTTCTCTTCCCCAGGATAAAGTAGCCAACATTTGGTGCAGCCTAAGTGTCCTTATAAAGATAAAGAATATAGTATCACCTCAGACTCAGCTCAAGCTCAGGTAATACATAGCTGAAGTGCTTTAGGTACATTTCATCTGCAGTGTTTTTTTTTCTTTTTGCAAAATCAGTTATTTTTTCAAAGGACTGTAGGAAGTGGGTTTTAAAATCTTGAAAAAATATTTTCTTTGTGTTTTTCTTCCAAGTGATAAATGTTTCCCCAAGTACTGTTAGGAAAACTTATGACTACAACATTTCCTGCTTGTTTATATAGTGATTTTTAGCTACTTAGTAGGCTGAGACCGAGTTAAAATCTGCATGCTTTCCTCTTCAAAGAATAATTACAGCTTTTAATGCTCTCAGAAGTTGGAGTTCTTGTTTTTCAGATAAGTGAACAATTTGAGATTAGGTTTACAGCCTCTGAAATCCTAATGGAAACTATTCCTTTTTCAAAAGCACTGCTGTCAGTGAAAACCATTCAGTGCTGTCCTTCTGTAATTGTTTCCCTGACTGATTTTTTTTTTATTTCTGAGAATTACTATTAAATTCCTAAGGTGCACAGAGATTTCAAGAGTGATTATGCGATATGACTGAAGTAGTTACTCACATATTCAAACCGGTTTTCTTGCAAAATTCCTCAGTTTTGCTGTAACATTCCTGAGCCTGCTTCCTACTTGTATAAAGCTGACTGTCCAGCCATCTCTACGAGGATTTAAATTAGCCC
Organism: Numida meleagris; assembly: GCF_002078875.1. Taxonomy (NCBI): domain Eukaryota; kingdom Metazoa; phylum Chordata; class Aves; order Galliformes; family Numididae; genus Numida; species Numida meleagris. The sequence goes on from NC_034415.1 coordinate 28,006,982, forward strand.
TGGTAAGTGTATATTTCTAATTGCTCCGTATTTTACGCCCATCCCGGTGTGACCAACCATTCTACTTGGAGTTGCCATGATGTGCAGCAATGTGTGCCATTAAATGCCATGTTGGTTCTGCTGAGAAGATGACTTTAAAAACATGGTGCTGTCCGAGATGGCCGGGAGGGTCTGGCTGGTCTTTTAAAGCCAGACTTAAAATCTCAGCTCAATTTTTAAAGAGTTTAACATTGTATTTTTATTATTTTCCTCTGGAGATCTGCTACGCAACAGTGCTTCATATGGAGATGAAATTTTTCCTTTCTCGTTTAGTTTCCAAGGTGCTAGCTCTTCTTAATGCATTGGCTGCAAAATTCTGGGAGAAGACTCACGAAGAGCATTGTAAGCTCGTTAGTAGCTTGAAAAGAAAATTATGCTATTTTCTCAAATGTTTGCATTTGTTTAGTCTCCTTGTATTGTTGAATTTGTCAACATTTACGTTACTGTCACATATTACTTTGAAATGAAAATTGTATAGAGCTGATGCTAAGATCTCGAGTAATAAAGTAGATTTGCATTTTTAATTTTACATAAGTGCTGCTTGAGAGTCTATTGCAACGCTGCCTAAAGCTGACATTTAGCCTTTCCCAGAATTGCTGTACATCTAACAGCGTGTTTCTATTTGGTAGGGAAAAAAAAAAAACAAAAGTTGAAAACAGTTTGGGGTATTGACTGTTGGTGATGCTGCGCACTAGTGATGGTAAAAAGCTGGGCTGTGTCTGCTGTGACTGAGATTTGCCAACGAGGATGTGCAGGAACGTGTTTCCTTGGTGGGGAGATGTGTCATTAACTCTCAGTGAGAGTGGGGCTTCTTTGCACGAAGTGTTTTCTGAATAATTCTGGGTAAGCTTTCAAACAGTGGTTTGGGGTGGGTTTTTTGTATGTGTAGGTGGTTACAGAAGCATCTCTGTACTTGCAAATTGCACCGGAGTAAATGTAGCAGTTAATTAGAAAAATCAGATTGTTTAGCTCATACATTCGTACAAAGTCTGTGCCAGCAGAGAACCTAAAGCAGTGCTTTGCACTGCACTCACGTGTATTAATGCATCTCTCGTTTCCTTTTCTAAGGTTAGTTGTGCATTGTCATTTTTCCTGTTCTCCTTTCAAGTACATGAAAAATCTATTCTCCTAGTGTCAGTGTAAGTAAATTGTTTTTCTGTATATATATTCTGATCTTCCTCATCTTATTACTTACTGCATGCTGCTTTCTCGCTTACAAATATAGCTGATGTTAAATACAGACTTGCTTTTCTGAACAACTTGTAAATGAAAATATAAATACAACTATGCTGGTCTTTCCTGCTGCAGGCTCGGTACCTGAGTCCTACAGGTGCTTGTGCTGGGCAGAACACTCCATGTAAGGCCCAGAGGAGCAGGGAAGCTGGGCACCCACAGGCAGTGCATGCAGTGCTACATGCACTGCCTGCCCCTGGGCCTTTTTTTTTGTTTGTGCATCTCTTTTATTTTATTTTATTTTTTTTAGACCAGTCTGCTTAATCATAAATGAAATCCCTTTTATGGCCACGTGGTTTCTACTTGTATCAACCTTCAGGTGAGTCAGACACTTAATGTCATTTTAAAGCAGCATTCTTCCCTGATCCTATTAAGTATTAACATATTCTTTTTCTACTCTTTTTTTTTTTTTTACACTTTGTGGCGTATACCTCAGTGTGCACTCACTTGTGTGGTATTTGTCTTCTAACAGCATGTTGCCTCTTCTTCTGAAAGACGGCCTGCTGTTGGCCTACGCTGTGACGACGCTGGCATTCCTGTCAGCCTGTGTGGCTTCCTTTGCAATATTTGAAAAGACCTCAGCAAAGGACCTGCAGCTGAAACCGTTCTCCGTGTCCCTGCGGGGCTACTTCTCTTGGTTTAAGCCGTTTCCCAGGATTGTCAGGAATCTGGTGAGTAACTGGAATTCCTACAGCTCTTACTTAAGGCTCTTCGTGGTACTGAAATACGTGATGAAGCAACTTCATGTCTGTAACTGTGGATGAAGTGTCCTGCAGGGAAAGACGTGTTGTGTCAGGGTAGAGGTGTGCTAAGTTTTCACTGTGATGTCATCTGGGTATAGATTAAAGAATACAGAGCACCCAAGTAACGAAAGTAACAGCTTGCTCATGTGAGGTGTTAAATCAATACCAGCTAACATCGTTGTGTCTTACAGTTCCTTCTTTCTGTAACCCTGATGGGCGTCCTGTCTGTGATGAGTGCTGCCGTGCATCCTCCACAGAGGTTCCCGGATTTATTCCCCGTATCGGTGTCCAGTATTTCTTGCTTACATTTTTTATTCTTTCTGGTGTATTTTAATGTAATTATACTCTGGGACTCAAAAAATAGTAGGAATCAGAAGAAAGTCAGTTAACCTGTGAAGATTGTGGACTAAACAGTGAAAGGACAGTGGTTTTAGTGAACAGTGTCTGACGTTGCAGGTGAACTTGTTTATGATGTCATACAATTCCTGTAAGCTATTGAAAATTGGGAAACATGTTACACGTTTAGCCATGAAGTGATCAAAGACTGTTCTAAAGGCATATTTTGAAGAATACTTGGAAGTGAAAGTTGGTGTGTTTCCTTCAGAACTGTAATACTTGTTGTTGCCTAATAAAGGACCAAATTTTGAATGAATGCAAAATACCCTGGCTGTATTAGCAAAACAGCAAACTGTTTTGTTGGCACGAAGTTCACGTTTCCCAGCATAGAAAGCACAAGTAAATCAGAATAGTGTGGGTGAGTAGTAATTGCTGACTGGTAACTGTAAGTTGTTCTGCTGAATTGCTTTATAACACAAACTGCCTTGTGCACTTTGTCGATGCACGCGTCGTTCTCCATGCTGCAGATCATCCAGGCTGCTGCTTGAAGCTGTGCATCAGTGTGGGGTGCTCCTGCTGCTGTGATCTGAGTGGAACGGTTGATTCTTCAGGTAGAGATGTAGGGAAGAAATTGAGCATTCACCAGTAGGTGACCTGTGTGCTCAGCCACAAGATGGGCTGCAGTTATGTAGCACATCCAGGGAACAACTCCGTAGCAGCAGTTCACTCACAGGCCCTTTTTTATTTCTGACATCATGATGTGCTGTTTTCCCCACTACCAATACTTGCAGAATGCTGAAGGATAGCGTAAACTGTAAGGACGCACCGCTGCTAGTGCTGGGTGCAGGAGTAGAAGCTGGAGTGTTTGGAGAGGTTCCTGTCTGTGTGGGGAGCTGGAGTGCATTTCTTCTGTTCTAAATCAGCAGCTATGAAGATGATGTGGTTTTGACACTACCGTGGTCTTACACACCTCCCCTCAATGTTTCTAACAAGTGCAAAGCCTATGGCTTGTTCTGACAGCTACTCAGCAAAAGCTAAGTGCAGCTTCTGTTTCAGCATGGGTAAATTTCCCTGCACGTACATCAAGAAAAATGTATTTTTTTGGTTAAACACACAGACACACAAAAGTGACATCCATAACAATTAAGTTCTATTGAAATAAAAGCTGAGAACAGTATTTATGTTGGTTCTCTGTAATCTTGTGGCAGAGAAAAGGGGAGAGCAGAGGTGGAGGTGCTGTCCAAATCATTGTTCTCTTGCTCTCATCACAGTTAATGAAGCTTCTGTCTGACCTCATCTTTCAAACAAAACAACCCCAAGCCCACACTCATTTCAGTGTTAACAGAGCTGTTAGCTTTTAGGTGAATGTTCTTCTGGTTGGTATAAGCTTTGTAGCCAGACCTCTCAGTAAGTATCGCTTTACCACCACACATCCTTGTTTAAAGACTCCTGCCCTGACTTCCCTGCTTGCTGCACATACCAAACTGCCACTGACATTAGCACATTCTGGAGCTCCCTCTCTGCAGCATCAGTTCTGTGTGTGTGAATCAGCTGTTCCGTGTGCTTCCAACTGTGTGAGTTATGAATACTGTCAATGAAGTGTCTCCAAGCTGACTATTTCTTCAGTTTTTCCAGCTTTATTTGTTGTGGAAAAAATAATCTCAGCCAACGTTTGACCCAGGGTAGCTAAGATAAAAGGCATTCCTGAATAGTAATTATAACTTCAGAGGGGGGCACTGCAGCTTATCTTGTTTCTTTACCTACGCTGTAATAGTTTGCTGGAAAGCAACAAAACTTAAATGTTTTCACGAGCATTTAGAATTTTTCTGAGGGTGTGTCTCCCAGCGTGGCACGCCAGATCTGTGCCACAATCCCTTCTTTCTTTTAGAACACGTAGGCTGAGCGGGCACCGATGTGTTTCGGGCTGCATAAATGGGAATCTTTGTCTCTAGAGCTAAAGCACGCAGCATTCCCCCAGCACAGCGTGCTGAGAGGCTGCTGAAGCTTCAGGCTCTCTGAAGAACTTCTGCTTCCACTGAAATAAAGTGTGAAACAGCGGATTAAGATGAAGCGGAACGACTTCATGTTCTAATTAGCCTGTTCTCTTATGTTCATCACAAGATCGGGGCAGGGTCCTTCCCACCCATATAAAAACATTAGTTTTGCGTGTATCTCTTTTCTTTGTCCTTGAGATGGCCTCCAGGGGTGATAAAGTGAGAGTCATACGATCCACCTTGTGTGGAACTGGAAATGGTTCTTAACAGAGCCAGCTGTTTCGGAAAGGCAGAAGTGTGGTACACCAAGAGGTCAAAGAAACAGTAAGCGCTTAAATAGCCAGGGCATGTGCCGGGAGTATTTGCAGCAGAAGCCTAGGCTGAAAACATTGTATTTCCCTAAAAATGGTTAAATGACAAATGTCATTGCGATACTGTGACCATTGTGTAAGTAAGTTACTGCTGTAGCTGCTTGTCCATCATCGCCCCTACTGATACTCTGTAAAGTGATTTTGCTCTAAGATCTGTACAGAACAGCTTGCTGTAGATGGCATACAGTTAGCTACCAGGCCCTTTACAGATGAATAGTGATTTAATGTTGGGCTGTGAAGGTTACAGTTGGGTTATGTCAACGATTCGTCCCAACCCTTTATTTTTCCATTGTCATGCAAACAATCAGCTGATAGAACCTATGCACATAACAACAACAGAAAGCAGTGCAGACAACTTAAAGGAGTAACAATTAACTTCTTCCATCAGACTGCACAGAAATTGAAATGCAAAAATAATTTTTATTTATTAAAAATTCCCAGAGCTTGAGTACATCCATATGTGAGTACCTCCATATTTGACTACTTACGTGTTTAACCACATATGGTTACATTTCTTGTTTTGGTTCTCAGTGTTCTGAAAACTGGTTTGTCTGTTTGAGTAACGTTAGCAAGAAATGGTGTTCCATTTTGTGTGTTTATATTGAACTTCACTTTCTCTTCTTAAAATTTAAGGGAAAAAAGGTTGCTCTACTGCACTCTGTCACCACGAGAGAGTCTGCACCTAACTTGGCAGTTTGACTTTGAGCACAGTGAACATAGAGAAGTTGTTTGATAGAAGCGACCTAAAAAGAATGTTGTTAAAGCACTGTTACAACGGTGGGCTTGAATCCAGTAAGTACCTTTGTACAATGTGTTGTGGGTCAGCATTAGAGAAAGCATCTTCATAGATGACAAACTTGTCCTTAAGTGGCAGCTATAGACAGGTAACTTGCCTGAGTATAAACAAATCACAGGGTCAGCAATCAGAACCATTCCTTGCATCATAGAGCTTCCTTTATCTTCTGGTCACAGTCGTCATTATAAAAAGTTGTGTCACCTGTCAAATATTGGAGATTTTTAGGAAGTCTGTTGGAAACCCAGACACATTCACTCAGATCGTGTTTTGCTGCCTTATTGCCGGAGAGATTAATTGATTAAGTGAGCAGCCCCAGCAGGAAGCATTTCCTCGAGCACCATGTTCTGTGAAGTTTTGTGTCGCTCTCTGAAGGTGTGGGATGCCATGCTTCTCTTTACAACATTTCTTTCTCAGCCAGCTCTCGGAGGCAGCACTTTGCTTTACTGCAATTTTTCACACCGGGGCAGCATAAGTTATTTTATATTTGCAGTAAGGACGTACAGAGGAAAATAGTTAATATTCCATGCAGCAGTAAATCTAAATCAGCGTTCTGTACACACACTGGGATAAAACAACCACGAAGAAATGTATTATTTACATTGAGATTATCTGGTTGTGCACATTGTTAAGTTTAAATAGATGCCAGAAATTTTATCTAGATGTGCACCTGCCTAGCGCAGCGAGCGATCCCGAACTGGTATTTGCAGGGCAGATAGGCTTACAGTCCTTTCTTCTCTCCTTTTAAGTACAATCAAGCAGATGTAGAACTTTGGGTTGATGCGGAATGCATTTTTCACATAATGCCTGCGGGGAGATAAGGAATGACTAAAATAAATTGCAGTTAAGCAACATCATCATCATTCATATGATCTGTTCACAATTATAGTTCTGTCCTGCGTCCAGCAGCAGCCTCGCTGCACAGAAAATAGACGCATGCATCCTAAGGCAGCGCAGGCCAACAGATGGTCTCTGCTGAACACTTGGAGTTGTTTTAAGGAAATGCAATATTCCGATCTACGGGAAAAAAATGAATAAATAGTGGTGAAGGAATTGCTTAGCTATCACAGCTACGTATTTGTAAGCTGTAAGAAAGCAATGGGCTGTAGTGTTGGACTCGTGGGAGGGGACAGAGAGCCAGCAGAATCCCCGAGTGTGTTTAAAAACCGTTTGGATGTGGTGCTCGGGGACGTGATTTAGCGGTGGGTTGTTAGAGCAGTGTGGTTTGGTTGCAGTTGGACTTGATGATCTTGAGGGTCTTTTCCAACCTGAGCCATTCTATGAAGAAGTAAATGCAAGTGCCCTGGCATAAGGTGCAAACACACCATGCACCGACTGAACCAGCTCGTTTGCTTCTGGAGATGTGAACTAACACGAGGCACGAGGGCTTTCCCAGCTGCCTTCAAACTGATGCCTTGCAGCTGCAGTCAGCACAAGTTCAGCGCAAGGCACCAAACCAGTGCAAGGCTTGAGCAGTTCTGCCATGGAAAGGTCACTGCACTTTGTGGGAGTCAGGAATTGCTTTGGTGGAGACAGTGAGTTGTTGGACAGGGTGCAAGCTCTGCTCTCCTGCACTGCATTCCATGCCCCAGCACCCAGTGGCACACAAGGTCAGCTCCTAACTGGGCTGTTCTTACAGCGCTGCAACAAGGACAAGCAGCCAAAGGAGGAAGGATTTAGAAGGCCTTAAAACATGGCTCGATGTGTCTGTTAGTGTTTGTTTTATGCTTCCTGGTCTGAGAGTGCACTCATGGCAGCTCAGAAAGTGTTATTTGCTGCAGTGCCCACATTTTTGTACTTTGTTTACACGTGTTACAACTGAATTGCCATTCTTCACAAACATCCAGTTAGTGACTGACAGTGTTGACAAGGAGAAATGCAGCCAGGTGTTTTAGAGTAGGGTAGGTCTTTTAATAGCCTCAATGTCATTTTTCTTAACAAACCAGTAACATTAGTAACCAATACCACATGCAGAGTAACAACGCTTCTCCCATCAAACCATTCCAGTTTTGACTGCAAGCCTGTATTGTGGGTTGCTCTGCAAATGTTTGAAAATAGCGTGTCAGCCCTCGGGGTTACGGTACCTGTGTGTGGCTGCAGGCGGGGCTGCACAGCAGGCAGAGGCTACAGAGAGTCAAGGAGCAGCTGCAGGAAGGCTGAACTGCTGGCTGGAGGAGCGTTCCCTGCGGGGGAAGGAAATGAGTTTCTCATGAGCAGAACAGTGGTGTTTATACAGAATTTGTGAAAATCTCCACGCAAATATGAGTTAAATAAACTACTGCGATAGTTATCAGAACCCCTTTTGCTGCGTACCGTAAATAAAGAATCTGTAAGGACCATAGGTGTGTAGGGACCATCAAGACCTGAACCAAGGAGTGCAGGAGAGGAACGGCCATCCCCAGAACCCCCGAGGGGATGGCAACAGCAGCTCCCTACCTGAGCCCTGCTGGCTGTGGCCCTCCCTCAGCGGGGCCAAGCACGGGGCTGAGCAGGTGGCTGGGAAGAGGGCAGAGAGGAACTCGGGGAATGGGAACGTGAGGGGCAAGGCCTGGCAGCAGGTGCCTTTCTGGGTGGCTGTGCAGCAGATGATCGGCGCTGGGCTCAGCACGCAGCGGCTGCTGATGGTTCGCGCTGCGCTTCGATTCTACCGCCACAAAAGGGTGATGAGAGAATTCAGAATGATTTGCGACGTATTAAACATACCGAGGACCACATCGACAGTGTGTAAAGCTGAGAAAACTTCCTATGAGGAAAGGGGCTGCACAGAAACCCACGGAGAGGCATCAAAGCCAGTGCAGGCACGGATGATGGCGAGGAGAGGTTCCAGTTCCCACTCGCCGTGCTGCTGTTTCTCGGCTGCAGGTGCTGTGACCAGCAGCCCTGCCCGCAGCGCGGCTCCAGCGGAGCTGCCGGTGACGTTACGTGGAGCAGGCCGCAAATCCCAAACTACCTCTCTTCAGATTACTCCACCAAAAAAGCATCCAACCCAATTTGCCTCAGGTACAGCTTTGCAGCGTTATAGCTAATAACCACCCTTTGTGCATTAATACAAATTATCATGAAAAACTCCCACCAACTATCGCTTAAAATGGGAAACTGTCCAAGCTTGTATGACAAAAAAAAGACTAAGATGTAATCGCTAGCTGCTGCTCTTTGGCTTCTTTGTGCTAATTGCAACTAATTCAGAAGTCTTGATGAAGCCTTTACTCGCTGACAGCGGCATTCAGACTACACAGGACTTAAAGAACCCATACACACTGAAGCAACCGCGCTGAAAGTCTGCCGTGCCCGCAGCAGCCAGGCCGGGGAGGGCTCAGGAGCGGCAGGAGGACGGGTGGCTGCAGCACAGGGGCTGGCTCTCCCCTCCCCAGCTCGGCACTTTGAGGTTGCTCGGCACAAGGCAGCGCCCCAATGGTCACCAGAAAGCCAGAGCCCAGTGCCAGCAGGCCGACAGCGCTGCCGCCTCCTGCCCCGGCCCGCAACAGCATCGCCAGGGCACAATCCCAAGTTTCTTCTCCCCTCCCGCTTCCACGGCCCTTCTTTCCCAAGTTTGACTGCTCTAAAACATTTGCAGATCTAAAAAGCGGAGGGAAAAAAAATGTCCACCTGTCAGGTGATATAAAACCAATCTCGTACTAAATGTGCCAGAATAATTTTTCTCCACCTCAACCACAGTTAAAACCGTCAGTCTATTCATTACTGTCTTTTTATAGTATTTTTATTTAATAAAACCTATTAAGACTACCATACAAATCTCTTTACTTATGCTTTTATCTTTTAACTGATCAATTTTTATATTGCTGACATCCCTTCTTCACCATTTGCTCATTTAAAAATTCATAGTATATGAGCTATGTCTCTGGAGAAAACGTCTATAAAATTTGTTACAGCTGGCAAATGCGTATGAGTCAGTGATAGCACATGACTAAATGCTTCACAGAAAATAAAATTTGTTTCTGTAGTAAGCAGAACTGTTTAAATGTTATTTATTTTTATGTTTCAAAGAAAATATATTGTGAAGTGCTGCATTGATTTAATACGCAACAATGTCTGTGTACACGCTGTACGGGGAAAATTTATGAAACCTTTGCACAACTCCTTTAATTGAATTTTCCAAATCTCTCACCACACACAAATAATCAATATCTTCTGCAGAGAAAACCAGTCAGAATTATTACAGTCTTTCTTTTCAATTTTGTTGTCATCAGCACATACAGAGCACCTGGATATTTGTAACGTCTGGATAGCAAGTTATTTACACCTCTTAAACATATAATTGCTTCTAAGTGAGTCCAAACTAATGTTTCTTTTCTTTTTTGTTTAAAATAATTATATTCATGGGAGAAAGCAGTATTTATTCTCACGCAGGAGTTGCTACGCGTAGCCGCTGAAAGTACTACAATGCTTTAATTTTTCATTAAACTTAATACTCCGAAGTCTAGATCTGCTAGAATTAAGAATTAATGGCTGCGGGGTCTGTAAAAAGGTACCTAGGAAAATGGAGGATAAACACGAGTGTGAGATTCGTGAATAAGCGCGGCCCGCGCCTCCCAGTGAAATGCAGGCTGGCAGTTCCACGCGCACATACGTCGCAGGCCGACAGTCGTACGTCTCATGTGCATTTCTGTATCTGCCACAGAAGTTAATAGCTTAATATTTCATCTGCATTGCAGAAGATGTTAAATCATCGCAGGGGTTTGTAAATTGCCCCCTTCCATCCAAAAAGCTTCTCGTGCTGCAACCTCAGGCCCGGGGACTTCTTAAATCTCAACCTCAAAGCCAGGACGTGTAAAATCTGTCCCACGCAGCGGAACGTGCCGCGCCAGGGAACAGCGCAGCGCTGGGGGCTGTGGGAGCGCGGCCGCCATCCTGCTTACCTTCCAGCAGGGCTCCTTCAGTACAGGAGGCTGCTCGCCTGCACTGGGCAAACCACAAGCACTGCACTTTTTGGATACCAGCCTAAGTGGTTTCTGTTATCTCTTCCAAACCGCGAAGGACTTTGCATGGTTACAAACTGAAAAAAGAGCTGCTTGCACGAACTGGGAACGCACCCTGCCAAATGAGCCCGAGCAACAGCTTCTCATCTGCAGAGTGAAAATCAGCATACAACGCTCTTCTCCTTAACGTGTACTTTGGGACAATCTTACAATCAGTTTTGACTGTGAGCGCAGGAGGGTAGAATGATCTCTCTGGGTCTCTGCACGGGGAGATTCACAACAATTTATGACTAAACAGAGCGGGTGAGCCGGACCGAGCCCTTGCGTGTATGCGCACTCAATGCAGTTTTGCTTAATGCAGTCCCACGTACAAACATACACACTGAGATAGAACTTAGAGACGTAACTGAGATTAAATTTTCTGCATGTCTACTTTGAGAGGAGTCCTCATTAGCAGAAACACAGATGGTTGGCCCACACAGAAAGAGAAAAACAAGGCCAGTCTCTTTTCTGCATCGCAGCAACAAAGTTGATTCCGAGGAATTACCTGCGACCTGTGAACATGTGCAGGTCCCATGAGAGGTGCCCAGTGCCTCCCTTCAAAAGTCTCTGTAGGGATATTGGGTCAGAGCAGACACGAACCATAAACTATCTGGAAAGTCTTTTTGAGGTGAGGTTCAATGCAGAAAGGCTGATGGAGAGATCTGCTCAAACTTCAGCTGGAAAGAAGGTGGGATTTCACTGAAAGGATCTCGATACAGCAAAGAAACTTCTTTTTGTGTCAGCATGAGCAGCTTTTTCCAAACAGACTGAAGGACTGACATTCAGGAACAGATTTATTCTACTTCACGTGAAAATGAGGTAGATATATATTGAAACATGGATTTACTTGCACTCACAGCTACTCCCAGCAGAGCCCAGCTATTTAGTTTATTTTATTTCGATCTCGGTAGTACTCGGTCCCTAATCCCTGCAGTTGGCTGTCACTAGTACTATCAGCTGGGGTTAGACCAAAACCCAACTACTTAACCCTTATCTGGGCTCTTGGAGAGCAGCCACTCCTGTTTTGGTGTGCAGACTTGAGGCCCTTCCATTAAAAACAATGTGAAAGTTAGGAACATTTAGAACTGAACTTAATGGGGATGACCATATCTGGCACTGGGCTCGTCCGTGCAAAGGATTTTTTATTTCACTATAGGACACAGCCTGAAAATAGTTTTCCTGTTTCCTTCCTACACAGAGAGCATTTGATCTTCTGTAACACTCCCTTACTGTTTCTTACTCGGACAGCAGAGTCACAGACATGATTTATGTCAGTGTTTATCTTTTTGGGTAACAGAAATTATTAATATAATTTGTAAAAACCATCCTAAATAGCTTTCCTTTGTAGAACATTATCTTCACTCCTCCAAACACTGAAATGATTGCATTTTCCTTTAAAATATGCATATCACAACCTACACATTCATTCTCAGCACACATAAAGCATGTTTTGGACTGCAGCATACTGACTAGACTTCATCTCTTGGCAGCTGCTTTACAGTTTGCTTATATTCTGTTCAAAAATATTTTGTTTACTGCAAATGCTAGTCATGGACAAACAATGATGCCATTTTTTATGCTGGTCACACAAAATGATATACTGAGTCCTGCATAATGCTGCCCATTGAGCAAGGAATGTTTTGTATTAAGTTGTTTTAAGCAGAGGTTGTTTATGTAAAGTAAATAAATTTCATGCCTCACCATGTGATGATAATGTGACATTCCGTCAGTATCAAGCCACAGAATAGTCATAGGTTTTAAATTTTGAGCATAACTAATTACAAATAATTACAGAAAACCACAAAAAAGGCAACGTAAAGCATCTCCAGATGCTTTCTTTTAATCACAAAGTTATTGGCCTCTCCTAATCCTGTGTTTTCAAGGTTACGAAAAAGAAATTATTCTTTATTAAAGCAAAACTGACATTGAAACCTCATCAAAATCGGTCAACTTGAGCTCATCATTCTATTTCCCATCATGCTTTTCCCAAATACTTCGTTCCTTATCCAACAAGACCGATCACTGGCTGTATGTTCAATGTGATGGGCTGGTTTCTTAGACCAACGAGCAGGGCACGGGGGAAGCAGAGCTTGTACAGCTCCGCAGTGGCCCACGGTGCTCAGCACTAGCACTGCCTGATAGTGGCTGAGCTCTTTTGAACAGGACAGGAGGAGTATGAGCATCCCCCCCACCGGCTTTGCAGCTAGCCCAGGCACTGAGGGGCTGTGAGGGCCACGTGATATTAAACGCCGCCAACTTCAAATATTGTCACAGCCCTAGTTATGAAGAAACCTAATAGCTAGGATTTCACAGTCCCCCGGAGTGTGCTAAGTACCTCCCAGTACATATAGTGTGATAAAGGTTCTGCTGCAGACAGTGCATGTTACTTGGTTTATATACTCAAAATGCAAGGGGAGAGAGGAGAGTGAGAAAGAACAAGGATAACTTGGATGTATGAAAGGGAGGAGAAGTCTCAAGGGCCTGACTGCACTGGTTTCTGGACTGTGCCTCAAGTGCAGGACTGTTACTGAGACACTCTTCTATGGAGAAATACTCAGTGCAGCAAAATAGCCGAAAAGATGAAATCTGCATTTGAATAGTGCAAGAGTTTAGGCTGAGCTGCAAGCTCAGAAGAAATACATTTCATTACGGCCACTTTCATACCTGAAGGTTACCCAACTTACTCCATGTGGAAAGAACTAAGAAGGAAAAAACTACAAGGAATCATCAAAACATCTGTTATGGAGAAATTACGAAATTTGTTTGGTTTTTGTTTTTCAGTACCTTGGGCAGGAAGTTTTCCATGGTTACTTCTCAACAGCTGCAGCTCTTCTGCTTGACTCACTAGTGAAGAAATAAATCTAAAATCAGTAAATGTTACCCCAGAGATGTCATGGGAAATAACACCAGTGCCTCCTTATTCATTTTCAAAGCACTTGTAGTTTTCTTCACACGATTAATAAAAACACCAAATGTATTTATATATTGCTAAAAAAATTCACAAAAAAAGTTGAAATGAACATAGTTTTGAAATGTGCTTACAAGCTTCATATTATATTTGGTTCTAATTTCTACCTTCTGGTGTTGACACGGTACTTTGTTCTAATCCAGAGCAGGGGAAATGAGGATTCTTTCCCTTTTCGAAGGCAACAGGAAGCTTACAGAAACAGTGCACATAATAAAGTGTCAACAATAGGTCTGACATCTCATTTGCAACCTTCTCCTGGATGTGGTGGTCGTACTGTCCTATCCACAGTGTAGGGTAGTAATGTAAACATAGACTGTTTTCACAAAACTTCATTTTGTATAAGAAAGCATCTGGTTATCTGCATGACAGTGGGAACTAGGACGGCGTATACAAATGCAAAATGAAAACTGAATGAGCGTTGGAATACAAGTCAGGAAAGAAATGTTAATTTAAACAACAGTGGTGCTGGAATTGTGTGGGGCATACATTCCACCGCTGGGGTGCATGCAGCTAATGCATTGGAGGAGTCACAGGGATCTTTGGTCAGAAAAATCTCGTGGCTTTGCTGTCCGCCCGCTTCCAAGCGTAAATGTAAGTAGCAGAGTCAGCCAGTGGATGTTCTGCTCTCCTGCAGGGAGTTTCAGCATTTGCAGCTAACAGAGCAACCCGATGGGCTGCAGAATAAGTAGAGCAGCAAAACATCACACTTGCCGCAGGATAAAAATCTTTGTACGCTTAACATCTTTGAATGCATGTCCCGTGAGGGGACACAGTGACTACGCCTATGTATATAATGTTTCTATTCCCTTGTCAGCTGGGAACTAAATTATAAGAGGTTGGTGCAAAAAGTCCAAAGGACCAATGTTACATATGCAAACCTTGGAGGAGAAGCAGTCGTTAGGTAAATACAATCTCAGACACACACCCACATCATGAAGATGCCGTGTGGGTATGGATGCTTTCATGTTGCTGCTGTGAAAACAAAGGAACAGACTATTCCATGGCACAAGATCAAGGCCTGAACAGCAGCAGAACTCCTTGGTGCCTGCAGCTAGTTTGATCTCTAAGGAATGACCAGACCAGGGAGACAGTTATTTTTCCTTTCGGACAACCAATAGCGTTTTTTTGGTCGTTACCTGTAAGTCAGCAATGAGTGACAAGGTTTGGGTGTGGTTTTGGTTTTTTCTTGCATTAAAATACTTTCCCGTTACGCATTCCCCTTCCAGCTGCAGAGGCAGCTGGGAACTGGAGTACAAACACTCTGCCAGCTGCTGAGGACTCAGAAGTCCCAAGAACCTCTGGCTTGGAGTAAGGATAAAACTCCCCTAAAACGGACACGCATAAAAGAACATCTTTGACTTTCTGAGTTCCTTCGGAAAACTATTACAGATGTGCCATCCGTAAAGTGCCCCTCTCCCAGCACAATAAGCATCTGGTATGTCCATCATTGAAAGACAGATGAATAGCAATTTTTAAAGCCTGGAAACCTATATTCACAGCCTAATCCTCCTAACAGGCAAACAAACAAAACAACTTCCTTCCAAAAAGAGAAGAAAGGCAACGCAATCAAAGTGCCAACGTTTAGCCTAATCACTAGCTAAGTGCCCACTAAGTATCTAACTATTTACATGAGAAAAGCTGTTGCTCTTGCAAGTTTTTCCTCTCCATCTGCGGCTGAGTTAGAAGTGTGGGTCCTTGGGGCTGCCTTTCTTTTATGTCCCTAGTTGGATGCACAAGGACGTTTAAGGTGCATTTGTTCTGACCAAAAGAATTCACGCGGCAGAGGCCCGCAGTGCAACACTTCATTATAACACAGCGGTGTATAAATATTGTCGAGAATCCTCCTTACTTAGCACTTGGGTTTTCTGCACTTCAGCGCTCAGGATGCAATTCGAGTCCGAGACACCGAGGATATTTTCCAGCTCTCTGCTGCCCTCTAAAGCCTGGAGAAAAAACAGAATTCAAGATTAAACCTCGTTCCCAAACCTACACAGTCGTATACAACTTATAACAAATTTCTAAAAGAAAGAACTTTAGGGATTTTTTTTTTCCATAACCTCTCAGTAATATCTGAGACTTTCCCTCACAGATCGAGCGGGATTAAGGAGTTTAATGGCGTCAGAACATATGTTACTTTTGAAAATGGCATTCAGGTGCCTTTGAAAGTGTTCCTTAAAAAATCTCCCGTTATTTACGCTTCATTCTGAAGTCTTCAGCTGTTTAAACAGATTAACACTTGATCCCCAGAAAAGCAACCTTGGAGCGTGTACAAGCTTGCTGTAATATGTTAGTAAAAGAGACATCGACAAGCATTTACCATTCGATTGAATTACTGACCACCCCCCCAGCACTTCATGGTACATCTGAAAATACATAGTAGCAAAGGAGAAACACAAAGGTTTTCTAAACGCACACGTCCACCGTAAGATTTTTAATTATTAGTAATCTTTTTTTCCCCCTGTAAATAAACCGTTGTCGGGCAACATATAAATGAAAATAAATCATGGAGTGCATGGAGTATGCTGAACTGTTCCAAGAATATTGATATTCGGCAATGAACCTTGTACGAAATGTATTCAAGAGAAAACAATCTGAACGAACCAGAAGAATTATTTGCATTTTAGCCTGTATTAAGCAGACTCTATTAAATGATGATACATTAGAGGTAAATTAAATAGTACAATCACTTCAACACAAAGGGATATTAAATCTTCAAGGACGTATAAATCTATGCAGTAATAATTCATACTGCAAGTTATGAATAGTAGTTGGTAACTAGTTCATATGCTTCTATTCATGTACAAAATGAGGAGAGAGACGCATTTTAAATAGTGTGCTTGGAAAAGCAAGTTCTCTAATTAAAAAAATAGGTATCTATCAAGTTACCTTTTGTGTGTGTGTGTAGGGTTGGGCATGTGTTTGCTGTACTTCCAGGCCAACTGTGCTTGGATTCCAGTATTTTACTTGCTTCCCTATTCCTTTAATCTCAAATGCTGCATTTAAAGTTTTCATTCTTATTTCAAATTCTGTACTACAAGTAGATTAAGAAATACATAAATCAGTGTAAATCAGACCTGCAGGCTTCTCAGGTTTTCTCTTGCTTTCAGAATTCTGACCAAGGAACTTTTCACGTTGGACTGCAGCTCTGCAAACCTGCATGAGAAGTTAAATCAGTTGCTGTTAGCCACAAGGCACTGAAACAATCAGGGTTTACAGCGTTTCCCACAGTTTCTTCACTTTGTAACAGGATGGATGTAAATAACCCGCAAACCAAGGGGCTACCAACCTGATTGTGTCGTGGAACATCAAATACAGCTTTAAATATAGCTTGAAATATCTAACATGGGAAATGCCAAACGTACGTATCCTGATTTCAAGCACAGAAACCCAGGTTCGGTGATCAGGATTTTCTTACAGTCACACAGGATGACAGTGGTAAAAACAGGGATGTAACTCGTTTGTTCCTAAGAACAGGAGTTTATCAAGAGTAAAGATCCCCAAACCCAAAGTCTCCAGGGTTGCTTGCAAGCACAGGAAACACGAGAAGTTAACATGGAGCTCTATAGGGATTGTACTGTTGACTGTTATTTTTCAGCTTTGCTGTACTATCTCATCTTTTAACCACAAATATGTTTTATTGCCAGTGTAAACACTGGAGTTTGTAATTAAAATTAAAATCACATACCATCAGTTTAGATCTAACTTCAGACTTCAGTGAATGATTCAGGATTTGCATGGAATATCCATTAAAAAGAAGCCCCACCATGAAGGTTTAGGCTAGGTTCCCCTGGAATGCATGGAAACATAAACCTAAGGAGGCAACAGGAATCATCTACCTGCTGCTTCTCCCCACAAAAGGGAGAACCACGCTCATAAGAAAGCCCAGATCCAGTATTTAGAACGAAATAAAGTGTATGGAAGCTCACATCAATATGAGCGTGTAGGTGTTAGTTTTTAAATGTGTTTTACTGGCATGTTACCAACTGATGGTACAACTGAAAGATGTTTTTGTTTTCTGCATTAATTTGTTACAATCTAGCACACCATCCAGACAATTCTGCTGCCTGTCAGGCTCCATCACTAAGAAGATACTTCCTGTCCTACAGGGAGGGGATTTCAAGCCAGTGGTGGGGGAAGTTTCCATTACAAGAAAAACAAACAAAGCAACAAGCACATCAACGCTTCAGCTGGAATAACCAGGAGGAGGAGTTACAACTTTAAGCATAAGCAGCTATTTGAGCAAATGACACAAGTATTATTCGTTATTAAAGAGCAACGTATGCGTTAGTATCTAGTCCTGAGATAATTTTCATCTGGGACATCAAATACAACGACACAAATAATTAATGCAAACAACAGAATACAGAGGCAGAATAACAGATGTATACTTGAGCATATGATGAAAGTAACACATTCAGGCACAAAACCCCGACTCTCTAATACCAGCTTGCTAACTAGCCTCCAGAAATACTGCACGAGCAAGGTACTGCGCTTCTTCCAGTACCACTGATTGCAGCACAGCCGTTGTGCTCTGCCTTCAGTTTCAACAGGACTTAAGGTAAAGCAGGAATACAAGGAAAGAACAAAGAAGTGTGCTGACAAAGCAACGTGTGGCAATGGAGGTTTCCTTATGTTGGGAGGTAAGTTCTCAACAAGGACAAACCGCAATAGCAGGAAATTCACCTCAGCTATTTTGGAGAGAAAGTCTTCCCGACCTACAGACATGGGAATTTACATAACAATTTGAATCGGATGCCCAGGAACTGGGCCTGAATGAAATACAGGATAGTCACAATACACAGAAGGAGACAAAAAAAAGATAAAGTTGTAGAGGAGAGATGAAGACATGGTATAACCATATTGATGCTGAGCTGTGAATGAGACTTTCTGAGACAGATAGCAAAGATGGATGTCAAGGACATCAGAGGACAAGTTGCTGAATCGTCAGCTAACCAGGTAGAATTACATAGAAGGTAAGATTATAACAACAGAAGTGAACACAATTTCAGTCAAGTTAAAAGAATGGTGAATGGTTGGGGGAATATCGAGGAAAATGTGTTTATAGCAAGAAGTAATGAACGTGCTCACTGTGGAAGGGATCTTCTAGATTTTTAGCTAGACTGAAAATTAAACTCAAAGTAACTTTGCTGAACATGCACAATTTCCCTACACCAACCTCATAACTTCTAAGATTTCAAAACTGGATAACTTCCCATGAAGCTGAAAGGCACCCTCCATACAATCCAACACACAGAGATTGACAGTTTTCTGGTGACCAAGTTCTATCACAGATAAAACAAATGTTTTCTTGGTCCAGCTCTTTGGGATGGGTGTTTGTTTTGGCAGGGTACAGAAATAACTCAATGACACACTTAGCATGACACCTCACTGCTGGCACAGATAAAAATCAGTGTGCATTTCAGCTGAAATTTGGCAATGTTATGAACAATTCAGTGTTTCTCATAACAGAAAAGATCAAGCAATACTAATAACAAGAGACACTAGCAGCCTCACCTGGAACAAGTTTTTGTCATTTCTCCTTCCTCACATCTGTCAAGCTTAGGAAAGCACTTTTATCAGTGTTTTAGTAAATGAGTGCTTTAGTAAATGAGGACTGCCCAAAGTCCAGTCCAGTGTTGGAAGATTATGGCTTAAAATAAGATTGTGGCAGAAAACACAAGAATTTTAAAAGATTTTACCATGCAAATGTGAAGTTTTGTCATCCTTATCTGTGATTAGATCTTAATGAAAAAGCATCCCAAGGTGACTGCATATTTATTAGATGTTAATGATTCCAAAAATAAGGCAAAGAATGTATGTCTTCAGAAGTGTCTGGATAGGCACAGCATACTTTTACATAGATAGCTTAATTATGATACCTCATTATGCAGTACTATGGACATGAGTCCTGTAACGGGCAGTGCCATATGCCTCGTGCTACCATTGAGAGGCAGAACTGGCCAGACAGTTACACTGCAAACACTGTGTCAATTTGTACCCGTAGCCCTCCCATTCAGTGCCTTCAAATATCCAATCCTGAGCAATTACAAGTATTAAAAAATAATCACCGTTAATTTAATTCTATATGAAATATGAATCCCCCACAAGTAAAAATAATGTCACTGCATCCACAAAGCACTTTGCACACTTACGCATCCTTCACTGTTTGAGGCTGCCCTCTTCTGGATAATCTGCTTTCTGAATTAGTGTCATCTCCTAGGAGGTTTACAAGAAAGGAAAAAAAAACAACAATGATAAAAATAAAATATGAACCTTTTCAAGCACATGAAAAGCTGTTAGTATGAACCTTGACTGCTGAATGATCCTTCAGGAGGATTATGTTTCAATTATGAAACAGGGCATGTTCCTTAGTAATGAAACACCCTAACTTGACTACTACTTATTCTTTGATAATTTGACCTCTCATCAGTTCACATGACAGTCGTATTTGTGGAAATCTTGGCATTATCATATTCATAGCTGTAAGTCTGTATAATTCTGACACAGTTTCCTTGTTCTTCAAGAAAGTTGTTGCTTTTTTTTCCTATTATCTGCCTAAATACAGCACAAAGCTTTACCGTGAAATACCATAATAACTGAGCAATGAAACCTCCACTTTCCTTTAATAAGAAGTGCTTGGATCCCAGCTCCATCCTGTAAACAACCACAAGGAAATAAGGCACAAATTATTTCCAAGGGCTCTGACATACTATATTGACAATATCATGTTCCAGCTTGTCAAATGCTGGGGCATGATAAATCATACACCACTTGCCATTATTCTGCATGTCGAGTCATATTTCTGTATTTCAGTACACTGGTATTTGGAGCAGTTGCATGTTTTGTACACGAACAGGAATAGGTCATCACCATAAAAGCCCATTCCCATGGATTTGTTAACAAAACCTCGACCAGCACCTGATTTACCGGTGATATCTATTAAAAGAGTATAACACTTAAAATAAAAGTGTCTTTTCAGAAGGAATAGAGAAATAGTGCATTTAAAAGGACAACTTGTAACTGTGATATAAGGGGAAGTCTTCTCCACCATCTCGTAGCCACATGAATATGGGAGAAAAAAAGGAAGCTAGTACTAAAGAACGGAATAATTCTCCATCTCAGTGTCAGCTATGATCGTGTGATCAGTCTTTCCATAGGTAAAAAGAATGCTCTCTCATGTCCATATGTAATAATAATATGGAAATACAGCACACGTTCACCTTTCTATTGACATCCCAATAGACATCCATTTTAGTACGAGACATTTTGCTCTGTTTTTTCTTTTACCTAAGAGATAATGCACATACTGCAAATGCAGAGCTGCTGAAAAGTTTTAGAACTTGTAATAGAGTCAGACAGTGTACTACAATGTGTTGTGTTGCAGAAAGGCATCTGACTGAAACTAAACAAAGGAGTCATTAAAGCCAGTAATTTGGGAACGTAGGGAATATTCAAGAGAACATACATAAAGAGTCACAGTATTTTAAATTTTTTATTTGACTGCTACCATCATTAACAATTAAAGCAATTAAGAGATTTTAGCAAAGCTAAGGGTTAAAAGTGCAGGTAGATATCTATATGTGAACCATGAGATCACAGCCTGAACTAGTGATTGAGCACCTGGTGAAGGAGCATGGCCAGCCCTGGGAACACAGGTGTGAGCAATTCACCTGTGCAACTGGAAGGGGTGGGCCCAGGATGCACTCCTCCCTAACCTCATTTAAGGGCTGGCCACGGAAGGGGAAGTGTCTCTACTTAGGGATGGCCTCTTTTGGAGTGCTCAGTGAGCCCTGATCCTTGGAAAGGGGTAAGCAATTTCTTCTTTATCACCACATTGTGACCGCTACCTTTCTGGGTGATCTGAAACTGGTTAGCAGCAACTGTATCTGCTTCTGTCCATCCTAACAATACCCAGCCGGGCTGAAGCATGGTTTCATACTCCACAGGCAGACACAAAATGAAAAGGGGTATTTGTGTACAAAAAAGTAGAAGATTGGGTTGTATTTCTTCAGAACTGTTGTTGTGATGTGACTATGCTAATAAAAAACTCCCTGCTCGGAGTGCTGGTAGAGAATGGAGCATAGATAGTTCTAATTATCTTTTCAGAATACAAAAAATCTTAATTCAGTGATTGTGGATTACTAGGCTTAATTACTTACTGTTATATCCTGGGTAAGAACGTGGGATGCCACATCAAGACAAGTCAAGAAGTATGTACTTGCTCTGCAAACCTCAACCTAGTTTTCAAGAGGCCATATGCTTCAACTGCATGTACCTTACATCTTGTGAAGCCTCAATTACTGCATATAAATGCCAAAATATATGGGGCATGAAAAGCTCTTTAACCCAACAAAAAGACATAACAAGAACTTCTGGCTAAAAAGTAAAGCCAGACAAATTCAAAATCAGACAGGAGACTTTTCTTTAATAACAAAGGTAACTGAACAAGGAACATAACTACAGGAGTAGTGAGGGATTTTTATTATGTGGGTTTTCTAAAAATATATTTGAAGTCTTCGGAGTGAGACAACCATCTCTGGGAGCTGGCCTAGCATCTAGAGTGCTCACCCAGAGATCAGTCTCACTGGATTGAAGGATGTGAGTTCAAGCCCAGTTTTGGCAACCAACCCATAGAAGGTGAGTTGGAATTAAATGACTTTTACGTTCCTTTCTAACCGTTCTATGATTCCATGATCTTTATAGGACTTGTAATACAAGGAAACGAGATCTTGGTTTTATGTGGGAAAGATGACAAGTCTCTTTGTATTATTGCTTTAATAAGTCACGCTACGTGAATTAGTGGTTACTCTACACGGAAAACCTATGACACCCACACAAGCAGGTTATCCTACTGAAAATATACTTCATAGTTAGTTTGCATCAAAAACTGTCTGTGGAGATATGTCTTAAAATGAAGTGGAAATGATAATTATAAAAGGGCATGTTTTCTGAGAGCTCATGACAATCAAAGTTGTGTTAGCTTGACTAAAAACTGCCTTACTCTGAAAAACTATGTTAAAAATTACATTAAAAAAGCTAAGGAGAAGGGTTAGACTAACTCAGCTGCTCTTTTATGTTTCATCTAATAACATCTATGTAACTGTCCATATTCACAGAGGAAGACTCAGAATTGAGAAATTCAGTATATATGCATGAATTTATTTCACTGGCATGAACAAATAAATCTGTTCCTCTGTCTCAAATGGGGAAGCCTTAAGACAAAAGAGAAATCAAAATACCTCATGAGACACACAAATTGCTTAATCAAGCCAATAGCCAGAAGAAATGTTGCAATAAGAAAAACAATGTTCAACTAACCATGTGATAAGCCATTTCCAAGTTCTTGTGCATTATGACTTGAGGGAGAAGAAACTGGACTCATCTGGCGTGTTCCTGTTGTTGGTGAATAGGAGTTTAGGTTCTTCTTCTTGGTCAAAGGGCTTGCTTCAGCTGGCTAAAATGTAGTAAAAGACAAAATCTGGATCAATATTGGCTAAAGATAAAGGTGTACTTATGTCTATCTGAACCCACAAAAGTTATGAACTTTTCTTTCTACAAACTAAAAACATCCCAGCCTCTGCCTGTCCAATCAGCAAAGTTGCATATTGCATCCCAAATCAGTCAAAGCCTCTCTGAAATTTACTAGCTGATGAAAGATATTTGTAAGCAATTCCAAACTTCATGTACTTCCCATTTATGGGAAGCCCGTCATACACGTACAAACATCAGTTTTTGTCTTTTTTGGGGTAAAAGCACACTTCAATCACTAGCCTCCTTGTTTTCATTAAAACAAGCACATGGCTTCCAGAGATTTAGATATTCTGGCATATACATATGTGTGTATATTTTGAAAAACAGTCAAATAACTGGTATTCTTTTTCTTATCTTACTGAGAATTTAGGCATGTGAATACTTCCAGATTTTAATTCCAATAGAAGACAGTTATTTCTAATATTTCCTAAACAAGTGTTAATTAAAAACTAAACACAAAAGTCCATTAAGAGAGTCCATTAAAACCAAAACTTTGTCCGTGTCTTAGGATTTCAATATTTCATGATGCAGAAGTAGCAATTTAATGGTGTATGAGGAATTTTGCAGAAGAGCTTTCAGATAAACTAGTCTCCATTTCTGAAATATTATCTGTGGTGCAGTTTGTTCCCTAGATTGCAACTCTGAGAAACTGGGATTTCCCTGCACTACCAATACTCAAAATGAAAAGAAGTTTGTTTATGCGTTAAGAACTTCTGCTCAGGCAACAACTTGCTTCCAGCTAAGAAGTCTGGCAGCTTTATGCAATACCATTAGTGACAGTCGAAAAGAAAACATTCAGAGAAACAGAACATATGTAGCTTGAAACTCCACTTGCGTCAGCGGCATCTTGTGCTCTTCAAAACCACTGGTCAAGTGACGAAGGGATTTCTGGATAACTGCTAAGCAATGTGTATAGTACCTGGCAGTATCTCACCGTTATGTAACCAGTAATTCAATAACTAAACAGAAGGGCAGGAATGCAGGCCATACAAGAAGTCAGAAAACAGGATCTGAGTGACAGCTTTCCTCTTCTTGCCTAGCTCTCTTTTCAAGGATTCAGTCGGCAGGCATGTCCACTGCTACTCCTAAACAAGATCAGCCACCTCCAAAAGTGGAGAACGCATGCAATGCGTGAGTCATTTCACTGTATTGACATCTGTCATGCAAACAATAAGGGGTATTTTAGATGAAGTCTCTTTTTCCATTCCCTTCTAATGTTTTTCTCACGGGTTTAAAGAAGAAACAGCAGTGAAACAGTGATGCTGGTGATCTTTTCTCTCCCTTGGAAACATGGTATCATCAAAACAAAATGCACCAAGAAAGAGAATGAGATTTCCTCAGTCTTTAATTTGTTACATCTCCGGGAATTCAGAGTTTGAGGAGGAGATTGATCTGTCTCTATTTTTTGCAACTGAAGCAAGGAAAGGAATGACTCATCCCCTCCCCAAACAACAAGCCTTTTCTAGGAGGCCAAGCCCCATCCTGCTCACAAAACTTAGCTTTGAGGCAGAAAAAGAACTGCGTGTCATTTCAGCTGGGCCACTCATCTAAAAACGCCCCTACACCCCTATAAACAGATGCAAAATTACAGTCACAGCTGCATTCTGAGCAGAACAAGTGGGATAATGGCATGCTAAGCTGCTAATTAAATTGCTAATGATTTTTTTTTAGTGCCATTGCAGTATTTTGCCATCTTACAGGATTTTTTTTGTTGTTGTTGAAAGAAAAATTTTAAAATCATTTATCTGTATTTTGCTAACAAGCAGTGAGAGCTCCAAGTATGGGCTGCGTGCAAACAGTTCTCTTGAGGAGGACGTGGATGTGGAGATTTATTGGGAGCTCATTTACTGCCCAGCTATTTCTCTTTATGTACTTTGACACAATTTTCCTTCGTTTAAACACTGCCATCCTCACAAAGACCTCTGTATCGGTGTCTGCAGCAACGCCCACTGTTGATAGAAGCAGATAATAAACTGACATATGTCATGACATGCTGGTACTGGGAGGATGCTATAGCTGCATTTACAAAAAATAATAGCAACAGTACAATTTTATTTTTATTGTGATAACTGTGGTGAAATTTATTGCAGTGTAAGTACTTTATTGTTTCATTACGCCAGATTAGCTGAGGGAGGTAATTATATCCTTGACATGAAAATGCTTTTAATGTTTGCATTTCAATTTTGCAGTTGATAATATGCAGATTACAGCATTATCATAATTCCATATTGTTTCATGTACAATTACATGGCAGAACGTTTGCTTCCAGGATAACGGAGCTAATTTCTAATGAATGATTTCTCCAAGTAGCTTAACTCATTCAGCTCTTGGGTAAATACTGATGGCAGTAAAAATATGCACATCTCTCATTATTTTCAAGTATTCATGCAGGCACACGTTACTTAAGGCCAGGCAGTTCTATGACAAATGGCACACAACTAATTAGGTACTCCTATTTTCATCAGTAATTGTGTGCCTTCCTGAGAATTTTCTAGACAACCACCAATCTATAATATTCATGTAACTAATGAGATACTGTGTTTATATACAAATATGCATGTACATACATATATACACATATCCTAAATTATCCCATACACCAAAAAATACTTACATTATGTTTTTTAACACTATCCAACTTTAGTGATCTCTTAGCTCTGCAAGATAAAAAAAAATACAGGCAAGTTTTATGGTCACCAAGACACAAAGCTTCCAGGTAGCAAGGTTTATCCTTTGTAATCTCAATGACATTTATCTCTTTTATTTGTTGGACTTATTTTTTTTATGCAACACAGGAAAAATCATCTCAACCAAAGCAAATGTTAACTAATCAAAATACAGTTTAACAAAAACATTGCTTGTTTAGAAGGATTAAGTGTTTCTATAGGAAAATCCAATTCTCTATTTTTATACTAGAGATAAAAATCAAGACACTGAAGTGCATTTGCCCAAGATGCCAAGCATACATTTGCCTTTCTCAAAAACTATCAACAATGAAAAGATGCAAAAGCATTGTTACTTACATATCTTCTGAGCAAGGATTGAAATTATTTTTTCCTTTAGTAGCATTATTACGCATTTAAAACGCAGGTACAGCCAAGGTGAAAAAAGTGGTTCTTCCCATCATTTTAGCTCTTAACATGATTCAGTGCTACCAGACTATGACTTAACTGGGGAACAGATGCTCTATGTCTTTACAGGTCCCCAAACCATAAGAAACTATTTTCTAGTCTTCTCCACTATACTGATTCAGGAGCACGCCAAGCTCTCTCTGCAAAATCTGCTCTGCTGAACTGGATGCCCAGCTGTTAATGGCAATGCTAGAAGAGGAAAGCTGAATATTTATAATACTTTATATCGTACAGCTGTCTTCTAAAGAGCAGTCATCAAAATTTTATTGAATGCAGACTAAATGCTCAAAGGAAAGAAAGGTCAACATAAATTAAGACCATTTTTCCCAGAGACAACTGAAACTTTTAAAGTACGTTCTTAAATCTTAATAGTTTAAAGCATGATATAAAACAATGAAGAAAAAAATTAAAATCTTTATAAGAACCATCCCCAAGAAACATATACTATATCAATTTAAACAAGAAGATTTAGAAAATGCATTATATTTAAGAACTTAGCACAGTTTTTATCCCAGAAAAGAACACACTGTAAGGAATTACGATGACCTTACTCCAAACATATCCTCTTTTAATTTATGGTACTATTCCAAAATTGCAAATTTGCATGTTGGAAAAATTGAATGAAAAAAACATCTTTGAAATATAACTCAGGGTCTTTTCCATATATGAGATTACAATAATCACTGTTACAAAAGGGAAAAGAGAAGTATTCTATCTTTAAAAAGCCAAGTAAACAGCTAACTTATACATTTAAAAAAGTGACTGAAATTCTTGGCAAAGGGCAGTCAAAGCTGTAGCAGTTTGATAGAATTCTTTACAGTGTATTTCTTTATTAAACACCAACCCATGTTGCTTAAGGAATACAGACTCCATTACATCTTCCACTCTGGTGGCAGCAGGGAAACATATTTATTAATACATCTATTCTGAAAGGCTGCTCTAGGGACCAATGCATTTGCATGTTACGCTAAGGCATGTTATGATGGAAGTTTTTATGACAGACGTCAAAAGGAGCTGGAAGCCAAAGTAAAGGAGAATCTAGACTCAGCATAGCTGTAGGAAGAAGATAAATGAGAAACGACATGAAAATCACACTAAATTATAAATATTTGGAAAATTTCTTAGGGAGAAAGTTGTGGACTGGTCAAGACTATGTTATTTAAAGTCTGTCAAATATTGTGAACAGCAATAGAGCTGAAAACAGCCCCAATTGCCCTCTACTGGCCTGTAAAACCCTGCAAACATCCAAAGTCATGGTGCTGAAGAAGCAGCCTCAATCTAGACAAGCACTTCTCTGCTGGAAGGAGCTGTACGGGTACAATTTTGGCTTCAGGAGGTCAGCTTAGCCTTGCTCATCCCAAGGTCAAATTCTGTCAGCAGCCCCGTTTGCTCCTGGGCTTCTTTATAGTGATTGTCTCTCTGATTCTATAATGGGGAAAGTAAAAAAGAGCCCTTGGCAACTGTTGTTCACCTAAAACAAGTTAAAATTTGTGCTTAATTAACATGCACTCCCTGGCTAGGATCACTGAAATAAAACTCATCCAACTTTAGTTTGGTTTATCTTTTTCATATGGCTGGAAAACCTTTGCTATGGCTCTGGATTAGAATCTAATGTCAGAGTTTGAACAAGAACAGGAGGCAGAAAGATAATGCATATGTGATTATGATACACAATAACTTCTTTACCTCTGCTTCATGCACTCAGATTGGATCAGAATTACCTAACAGGATTTATTTTACTCTGCATAGTTCAGAAAATATGGTGGCATATCTTTATAGCTAGCAAGGAATATTTTGCCTGTGTTTATCAGGTTAACGGACTGAGTATTACTCTTACAGTGTCTTGCTAATCTACCATTCTTGGTCATATTTTCAGTTTCTCACTAATATTCAGTGATTTTACACACGTTTGGTGAAACCACTTATCCAAGGAACTGGTTAACTGTAAGTGTAGGTATGCAATTTAACTTTCTGTAAAAAAAAATGGATTACTTACATTGTTTTTAACTGACTTTACTTAACTTTTTCCATCATAATTCATCTATGAATGATTGCAACGGTAGCAGTCACATACAGATGTAACATACAAATGCTATATTGTTTACAGGTTGCCCAGAGTTGGGGTGCGTGCCTTGTCCCTGTAGACACCCAAGGTCAGGGGATGGGGCTCTGAGCACCTGGTGGAGCTGTGGGTGTCCCTGATCACTGCAGGAGAATGGGACTGGATGGCCTTTAAGGGTGCCTTCCAACTGAGATGATTCTATAGTGCTGTGATTCTTTTTTTAAAATTACCCTTGTGAATTATTGTATTCTACTCTGAGGCCGTGTCAGTTAGTTTCCTCTTAAGATTCTGGTTTTACTGAAGAGAAACCATTTAAACTGGTGGTTAAACTCACTGCGCAACCAGTGATAAACAGTCTTAAGCACCAGAAATCAGAGCTCAGGTTTTGCAGGTTTCCCTTGTGTGTCTGCTTTCGGGCGTGATTGCTTTCACCTCCAGTGGTGAGCAGAAAGGCGGGGAAAAGCTGAAACCTGTGTTAGAGCTACCACAGCAAGGTGCTGGGCCTTTAGAACTGCAAAAAGCTGTAGGGCAGGCCTGAAGGGAGGTCCAGGGAGGAACCAGGGAGCTTCAGGTTGGATGTTAGGAGTCATTTCTAATCCCACAGAGCGCTCAGCACTGCACAGGCTGCCCAGGGATGGGGGTCTCCGACCCTGGGGCTGTTCCAGAGCTGTGGGGATGTGGCGCTGAGGGACGTGGGCATGGGGGGGCGGGCTGGGGGAGCTTGGAGGGCTTTTTTTTTTTTTTTGTTTGATAAACTGCAAAGAACGAGAGAGAGGACCGAGTTTTATCGCAGGTGGAGGCAGCGTAGAGAGATACGGCCTAACAGCAAACCAGCACGCCATGTCAAGGCAGAGCAAAGAACCGAACCCGCCCTGCCCCGCGCAGCGGCCGCCGTCCTCCCGCCCGGGCCGCCTGTCCCCTCAGGGAGCCCCCCGCTAACGGCCGCCCCGCCGCGCTCAGGGAAAGCAACGGCGCGCGCAGCCCGCCCGCCCCGCGCCGCTACCTACGACATCGCGGCGGTTCGAACCGCTCCCGCCGCCTCGCGGGTCCCCGCCCAGCGCCGTGCAGCGGCTTAAGGCCGCCGGCTGGAAACGGCGCTGAGGGGGCGGGGTGGTGGAGCCGCGTCCCTCAGGCCCGGGGGTCCGGGCCGCTGTGTGACGGGAGTTTGGACCGAGCAGGTGGGTTCCGTTCTGCGGGGGAGCGGGGGTTGAATGTCTTCACCGTGAGGGCGGGTTGTAAATACGGCTGGAGAAGCGCCCAGCGCGGGGGGAGGCGGTGGGATCCGTGCGGTGGCTTGCAGCCCTCTGTTTAATCCAGCCGAGCCGTGCTATTGCCGGGCATCTTTCCCTGGGCTTCTGAGCAATGTCCTGGCAGCGCCTCTCGGCGGAACCGCAGCCCCAAAAGAAATACCCCGGTAACGGGGGAGTCTGAGGAGTGTAAACGGGAGTTCACAATTTATTAACTAGTTACTGGAAAATTAACATTTGTTCTTCTTTTCCTCCTTGACTTTCACCTCCTTCCGTTTTGTGTGCGTAACGCTGGTGCTTAATTACGGTGACACTCGTTTGCAGGAACCAGACTGTATCGCCGTTCCCTGTGGGGTCCTTCTAGTGCCGGTGTAATATTAAAGTGTCAGGCAGGCGGCCTGTGTGTTACAAAGAGGGCACTTCATCCATGATAAGCGATTATTATCTTTCTTTCCCATGGGTAAAAGACCCGTATAACTCAAGAAGGTGCGAGTGATTTAGGCCTCCTGAATAAGAATCCAATGAGTCCTGAAGGGGACCCTGCAATGCTGTCGTCTCGTTGCTGGGCTTGAGATATTCAATTTGTTATATTGGAAGATATTTTACGAAGTCAACACTGGGCAAAATAATCTGAGAGGCTGTTAGAGCAGCGGTGCACCGTGATGTAGTGTCCCTCTGTGGTGGCCTTCTAAAAGCTTTAATCACCTTGGGCAGAAGCAGAACGCTGCTGTTAGAGTTTGCTGGCCATTTGTGAGCAAACAGTAGCACTCACTGCTTGGAATCGCTTTAATTCATAAAAAAAAGAAACAGTGATTTTTAAAAATGCTTTTCCAGCTATATTAGTAGCGTTCTTAAAAGTCCTAAGTTTTGCACATGCTTGATTTCAAGCTTGCCTAAATATCATTGCCATAAATAAGTCTTAGAAGCAGAATTAAGTGTTTTTGACTTCATGTGCTTGAAGGGTTAACGTTTTGACCAACTTTTCCACTGGCCATACTTCTTATGGACTTATAACTGTAAAAACAGCAAACAAAAGCCCAACCCTTATGGGCTGGCACCAGAAAAAAAAGCATTTAATCAACTTAATAATTGCATCCGTTTTTTAACACTGAATGGTATGTGGTGTTTATGACGTTACACGTTGTCTCTGCTGAAGGTGTATGAAGCAACCGAGTTTTTCAGCTAGCTCACGTGATGGAAGTTGGCTTTTGAGTGACACAGGGAATCCCAAGAAGTGTACAGTCCAACATAAACATGGTTACATGCTGTTTTCTCTAGGGGACAGAGGGGACTTTTACACTGCTGTTAATGCCAACAAGTGTTGCAGGGACTCCTGTATCACATGAGCCAGTTGTGATAGTGCAGCTGCAGAGCTCTTAAGTGCTGCATCCATTCTTGAGGATATTTATTTTGTTGCTGTTTTGAAAAAGCTGTTTTTCAAAATAACCCTGTGCATCCCACAAACAGTGGATTTTTTTTTTTCCACAAAAACACTTTTTTTGCTACTGCTGGTGCCCAGTAGCAGCAATGAGAGTGGCACTGTGAGCAAAGCAGTCACAGGGATGGGATATGATATGTTCATCCATTTTACCATTGTGACAGATCGTGTTAGACCTAGACAATGGTGGTGAAGTCACCAGAGCCAGCAAGTAGGGTTCTGTGCTAATTCTCTCATCGTTTTTGTCATTAGGAGAATTTAGCTAATGTGGCAAGAGTGGAAATTCTAGTAGTAAGTAGTAAGGGCAAATCCTACTGATTTATTTCTAAGCACAAATAGCATCTATGATGCAAACCATTGCTAGCTCAAAAATTTGTATTATGCTTTCAAATAGCATGACCGTGTAATTGTTATGTCAAATGTCTGAAATGAAAATGCAATACAGTAAAATGAAACCTTTTGCTATCAAGAGAGAACAAACGGTGGATAACAAGTAGCTCAAGCTATTTTTGTTTTGCAGACCTTGTGATACTTTCCTGCAAAGGTAGATTAATATTCTTATCCCAGAATTAGATACTGGGCAGCACACAGTCTTAGGTTTTAGGACAAATTGTGATGGTCTGTGTTTCAGAGGACAAAGAGGAGTTATTATTAAATGGGCAAAAGGGTGACGAGTTGTAACTGTGATTGTGTTGTTCACAGAATGGCCAGCAGTCCTGGCAGTAACGCATCCCTCGCCGATCAGAAAGGCACGCGCTCAGAAGGCTCTCAAGCAAAGAAGTCTCAGCATGCAGAAGAAGCGATCTTTTACAAGAACTGTCGAGCAGCTTATCTAACTGTTTTAAAAAGCAGTTTAGAAAATATTAAATCAAAAGAACAGCTCACTTTGGGTAATTATTTGATTATTTTTCCCTCTCTAACTGTTGTGTGTGATGATTGCAGCGGATAGTTTACTAACAGCAGTTAGTAATTCAGTAGTGAGAGTATCCCAGTGCAGAACAACAGTACTTCCTGTAAGGAATTTGCAATAGTTCTATCTCGGGTTCACATTTCAAGCACTGGTTGCTGTATCTTTGAAGATATCCATTATTTACCTGTTGTAAAATATATCACAGTGATTTTTCAAAGTATATAGAAACTACCATTCCTCAACGCTTTTCTTTTTCTTCAAATCTTTAATCTTTGTTGCTGCATGGCTCGTGGAACTGGTAGTAGTATACAGAGGTTTTCATCTCTAAATCACCAGTATGAATGGGGAAAAGTCAATAGCAGCTGACAGCTTACAAGGGGACATAAGTGAGTTGCTCAACACCACCAAATTTGATGGAAACATTGTTGCTTACAGGAGGTGGGGAGAGGTACTGCTCTTTGTTTGTGACATTTCTGCAATACATTGTTTCCTATCCCTGACAAATGACTAAATGAGTTGAAATCAGTTCTATTTCTAGTGGACAGTTGCCACTATAATCACAGAAAATCACAATGATAACTGGCATTAATTGGCACAGAGGTTTGCAGGCTCATGTGAGAAGTTTTGTCAATATTACCACCTTTACTGATAGTCTCCCACATCAGTTCTAATCTACTTAGATAAAGTAATATGTGAAAATGCCACCATTCTGGAACCAAATTAATGTGAACAAATAGGCTATTTCAGACATCAGTGTTTTTTTTCCTAAGAATTCTTACTTTTATTAAAATTGCTACTTAACGAAAATGTTTCTGTAGACTAAAAATATATATCTACATATTTTCAACCTATGTACAAGTGCTATTGCTGTCAGCATTACCACACGGGAAAAAAAAACCTAATGCTTCAGTGGTGCTAAATAAAGGTGACAGTAGATAATGAAAGCTGTGGAACCTACCAGATTTGTTTTGAAAATCTGTGACATTTCAGTGCTCCTTGCAGGGAATCATTAAGCATAATTACATAACCTTACCTGAGAAGTGAAAGCTGTATATTGGAAATTATCTGAGTGACAGAATAAGATAAGGAATAAGTAAAATATGACTGAGTAATAACATGTTTCAGCTGTGAGACAGATTTTACTTTCTCATATAAAATTTCTCAAGCAAATTTCACATCAGCCGTGCCATCTTTTGTATTTGTAGGACTGTGGGCTGTATCTTACTGTTTTTTTTTCCCTTGGTTTACTTTTGTCATTTCACGAGAAGGACTATTTGTGGTTGTCTGCAGTGGCATGGGATTGTATTAGGGAACCCAGGAAGTGTGTTCCAGTCCTATTTTCTACCTGGAGTTTTTTTGTGGTTATGTGAAAATCACAGCTGGTGTTATTGGACGGAAATACTTCCAGCTCACATTGTTGACGAAGAAATTGTGAGAACTCAAACCTTCAGTTAGATGAAAAGAACCCAAATGTGTAATTTAAAAATTAAGGTTTTTATTTCGATCTTATGGGTTTCAAGATACGGCTCATAATACACTTGGGACTGCTGATATCACAGGCTGCTTTCCAAAGCTCTCCTAATAGATTATGATGCCAGCAAGAGGTATGTGTGTTGTGGTGTCACAATTGTTTGTAATGAAAAAAAAAAAACAAGCAACAACTAAAGAAAAAACCATGCTGTATTATCAAATCATCTAGTTAGGTCATAATTCTAGTGATCACATTTTTTTTTTTCCTGCATATATGAGGAAACATTTTTCACTAATTGCTGCATTGTCCATGCCTAAAACACAGTGGGTATCCCCATCTAAAAACATCAGCACAGAAGCTTGGTTTACTTTTCTGATGCACTGATTTTTTTTTATAACTTCTTTCCTCATGTTGATGCATGAAATTCTATGCATTAGCAAACACATTCTTTCAGCAAATGACTTAGCATTATCTGGGCTTTCTAGCCTGTAATAAAAGTACTTTTATAACATCCTAATGATGGTTTTAGATGATCCGGATTTTAAAATAGGAGCAGCGTGAACAAGTGTCATCTCTTTTATATGTGGTTTGGCTTTCATCTCTATCCATACACTGCTGCTGTGTGCTTACCAGGTGTTTGGGCATTTTGGTTTCAAGGTCAGCTCAGGAAGGGCAAACAGCAGATCAGGTTCCCAGTCTTTTCAGAGATGTAGGAACCTGCTTCTGTTAAAATGTGTGAGTATTGAGAGTTACTATAGTCTTATGTTGCAATGTAAATAAATGCTGGCATTTATCAAATGAGCGTGCTGCTTTTGAAGCAGCCGTGACTACACGATGTTGGAATAATAATCTAAACTGTGCAAAGTTCATGTAGGGATTGGCCCTGCAAAATGTTACTTTCCATGTGCTGCAGTATTACTTGGTGCATTTAGCAGAATTGGTCTGCAAGGAAGTCTAAGTAAATACAAACTTGAGAGGAGTAGTGTTTAGCAAGTGTTGCTATCTCAGGTTATATAAGAATGTAGTGTTGCCATATATTTGAAGGATACTCAGTTAAATGTAAGTTAATTCTGCGCTGCACTGATGTTCCAGGGAACTCTGCATCCCAGGGAAGCAAAGGCACAGAGTAACCACCTTTCCTTGTCTGACCTTGGTATTGAAATCCTTCAACGATTGCTGCATGCCCAGCTTTAGCATGGATAAAGCTGTAAGCTTTGCTATGTTCTCCTGACTGCTTGTAGAGGGGACAGGGCAGAAATCTTTATTTAGTCCTTGGCATTCAGTCTGAGATTAGCAACAAAGGTGTCTGGTTTTGTTTGTTTGTTTTTTATGGTGACACTGTTGCCTATTGAAAATTGTAGCAATGCCACTGCCTCATTTCACAGATGCTGCTGAGCTGTTCTCAGCTGGTACAGGCTTGGTTATCAGTCAGCTGGCTAAAAGTCAAACTGGCAGCCTTGGCAAACGAAAGATCTTTAATGTTTTCCTAAAAAACTTTATTATATGGGAAGATTTAAACGCATCTCTCTAGTTTCAGGCAGACTGCATTTGAATGTAGTCTAACATTATACCTGCTCCACAGTGGAAACCGATGAAAGGCTGTCTGCAGGAAGGACTTTTTGAGAGGCTGGCTGGATCCAGCTAATTCATTTTGAAGAACACCAAATGTGAGAGCGCTGTCATTTCCCCTTTACATTTAAAATTCACGTTGCATAATATGGCTCGATAAGTTCAAATGTATAGATGTGACTTAACAGATTGTTTAAGGTAAATTCTACCTTAGAACTTAATTCTTGGCAAAGTGAATAGAAAAACTCTGTAGAAACAGCTTTCACTCTGCAAGCTTTGACAAGCTAATAGGTTCTTGATATTAAGGCAGGGGATACAGACACTGAATTTTACACTTGTCACTTAAGGAGGCTGTCTTTGAAGTCATGCGTATTTTGCTTCATTAAGGTTTTGACTGCTGGTTTTATTTAAGGAAATCATCCCACTGACCTTAATAGAACAGTTGCAATGAGTAAGTAGTAAGAGAAGGCTGCAGATCAGAGCCTTTAAGCAAAGAAATACTGATTTTTCTTTTTCTCTATCGTAAGAATACTGCTCTCTGGTTTCTTCTCAGCAATGTGGCACGTGTCATCTGTGTGCTGGATCACGGTTTGTGAGTGATGGTCTAGAATGCAGGGCTGGAAACAGGCACAGCCCATTTCATGACCTCTTTAGAAAGAATGTGCTGGGAAGCTCATCTGCCCCTCAGGCTGCTCTGACCTGTCTGGTACAAACCACAGAATTCAAGGCCAGGGAAGGTCACAGTCAGCCTCTATCAGTAGAATGCAGGATTGAGACTATAAACAAAATTGTCTTTTAGAGCTAGTTTTCCCTTGAATTGATGAGACTTCAAAATGTATGTAAAAAAAAAAAAATATTGAAACACGGGAAGTGGTTAAAGGACATTTTGAGACAACTCCTTTACTAGCAGCTGGAATATATGCTTAATATTGTGTTTTATTGTTCAGTACTTCAGCAGGCTGGAAGAAACCCATCTCAGAAGACAGTTAATAAATACTGGACTTCACAAACAACTACGCTGAATTTTGATGATTTTTGTACTATTTTAAAAGAAGAAACACCAGCCACAAGAACTGAATTGCTTGAAGCGTTTGGGAAAATAGACACAGATAACACTGGTTATATTTTACATGATGAACTTTATAAAATTCTGGTAACAGTAAGTATCAATAGGAACTTAATTATCCATTCTTAGCCTTTAGTAGAGATTTTGGAAATTAGACAGTATAAGAATTCTGAACATGAAAGCCTGTATTACTGATCAACAACAATTAATAACTGATTCATGTCAGTTGTTTTTGTGTTGTTGTTCAGAGCGAGTTTAACACAAGTTTAAGAAGGCACAGAGGAGAGCAAATTGGAAAAGAAGGAAGAAATAATTTACCTGATGTATTTGTTGTGGTTGACCCAATTAAAAACAATTATATGTTTACTTCCGTCATGTTAGCAGAACCTTCATTCTGTATGAACAAAAAAAATGTAGTTGCAATGGTAAGGTAACATTCTTCATATAGTAGAAAACGGAAGTAACAGATGTTGAGTGCTGCTGTAGTTGTGCCATAAAGATCTGTAAACCCTGAAATGTTACATAAAGTCAGTGCATGGCTTTCTACAAACCCAGACTGGACACGCCTGAGGTAGCAACTGGTGCTGCTCAAAGTGGGGAGGATCAGGGTTTGATTTGTAGCAATGCACTGGGGCACCAGGACCATATGTCCACATCACATGTTTACCAGCAATGAAGTTCACATTGGATTTTGGTCCTGATTTACACCGTGCATCGATAGCTAAAAAGTGACGTGAAGTAGATTTCTGTGCAGGAGTTGCATGTTGCAACTCCATCTGTTGCATGTTGTCCCATCCATCTGTGTAGAGGAAATTGCTGGAGCATCTTGTGAAAGGCATGCTTTCTTCCTTGTAAATATACTTCATGCCCCTGTGGCAAGTGGGGCACTCAAGATAACATTCTGTGATGCAACTTCAAAACTGCAACTTCCAAAAGGAGAGAAACTGCTTTGAATTCCCACTGATTCCAAAGATAAACAGGTGCAAGGCAAATTCATACATGAAATAACCCTTCTAATGAATTAAACTGCAGATATAGAGTCATCTCCTGTAGGTGTAAGAGGGTAACTTGTGAATGAAAAAGACTATTAGGAAGTTAGAACTTGTTTGTTAGCATGCTGTATTATGAGACTGACTGACAACTGGGATTCCCCAGTGTATGGAAGAGCTGTGATTGATGTAAGTGTAATTCTCAGTGGGTTTCCAGAAAGCACCACAAAATTGCATAAGCTGATGCAGTTCATCTGTTCAGTATTTAGTAACACTGTAGGGACATATTTTTTATAGTGTTGATCTCTACTTTGGTGATTCAAACTATTGAAGGGTATTAAAATAATCTTTCTTTGTGTTTTTATTAAATATGTGATGTAGGTGGTCGGTATTCTTGATTAGGATTAAAATGAGTTGGCTTTTTATTGCAGGAAGGTGAAAAAATGACTTTGGATGAAGTGAGTGCAATAACTAAACTACCTGATTTTAACTGCAATGGCAAACTTGACTACAGGAAGGTAAGGCAAACAGTAATGTCACGTGTTCTTGGTTATTGGCAATACCAATATTACCAAATGCAATATTTACCATTTCCTTGTGTTGGTCCATTGATGACCTTACCTCAGCCCCCCAGCTGCCTACATTCTGAAACTTGGTATGTATTCTGTGATGCGTTTCTGTTTCCCTCATTTTATCTCACGGTGTACTGCCCTCACTATCATCTTTGCTGCAAGTGAACCCAACGTATTAGAGCCTAATAGTAAGTGTGAAGCCAACAACATGCGTGAGGATAAGAGTTAAAGGAATGGCAGGATAAAGATGACAGTTGACAGCAAACTTTGCTAACCTGGGAGAGCTGCTGTGTCTGTGACATTTCACAGTTGCTTATATGGGGGACTTCATTTTGTATCTTGAGCATCCAATTTTGAAGATGCAGCATCTTCTCAGTTATTCTGACATCTGTAAGCAATGACTAAGCTTTGGACTGAATAAACAAGTCCACAAAAATTTGCACATAAATATCATTTCATAGAGGAAAGCCAGCTCCCTATTACAATCATACATGAAAACAACACTCTTCAAATGTCTAGGAAGAAATATAAATCACCTCCTGGGTTGACAAGTTCTTGGGCTGAAATATTTTCATTCCGTATTTCAGCCTCCCTGTTGAATCACAGCTCTGTTTTACTGTCTCACTTGAGTGGTCACTCTGACTTAGAGAAATTAAAATTAGAATTGCGAGCAAGTATAATAAGAAAAAAATGCATTACATCTGTACTTTGATTACTAACGTTACGTTTTTAATTCTTAAAACTGTGAGAAAGAATGCTTTGCTTACTGCACTACTTTTCTCTGTCTCAAGTTTTGCGACTTATATATGACAACCAGTGAGCAGTGCTGCAGGACTGCACTAGAGAAACTGGAGGCTGATAATCGATTGAGGCATCGGCAGTTTGGAAACCAAACTGAAACTTCCACTGAAGGGATCACACTGCCAGTATCAAAACCATCCCTGAAAGTCTTGAAGAAAACTGACCACAAACCAGCACCAGCCAAAGGTATTTATTTTTCTTATTGGGAACTTTGGTTTTTTTTAGAGGTCGTGTTCTGAGTTCATGAGCAACTGAGCATTGTTTAATTTTTCTCAAATAAGTGAGGCTGTAATACTCATTTACTCGTTTCCACTGTGACAGTTGCTGAAGTGTCTCAGTAGAATATCTGACCCATGTTTAAATGGACTTGGGCTGAATCTGTTATCTGAATCTGTCAAATTCTTAAAGGTGAAATTGGTTGACTCTCACATGATTCTCAGAGTCCAGAGAAGAGAGAAAGGGAATGTTCAGGTGTTGTAACAGCAAATTAATTATTTCCTTCCCACGTCAGATGAAACCTCAGGTATCTATCAATAAGCAGTCTGTTTCAATTGTTGAGGCCACTTTTCAGGAAGAACATTAAACTCTCATATTGTACAAAGGTACTTAAAAACTTTCCCCAAAAGAAAGAAGTCTGCAAGCAAATGAATTCCAGAGGTACTATGTATGAAATATTTGCTTACGTATGAAATGCGTACTGCTAAGTTACTTCAGTTCTAAGGAATACTAAAGAAGAGCAAAGGCTGAATGTATGTAGCTAAATCAACAACTGTACTAGCAGTGTTGCTCTAAGGTAAGGAATCAGCAAGTAAAGGCCTGCAAGTAATTTTCTTGGGCAACTGTGGATTAGAAGCAGGTTAAACTTATCCACTTAGGGCAGATTTACTGTGATTCCAGGGGAAGTTGAATCCCGTGGTAACAGTTTCTTCTCCTTCAGGCAGATTTAGAGTCCAAGGTTCTGCCATCTGTATACTTGTTCACCTGGGATGCACAGTCAGGAAAGTAAAGATGTTTGGCCAATGATTGATTGTGTTACATTACTTTAAGTGAAGTCAGCTTATCAGATAGAAGATCTTGTTTTCCGTTGCTAATCTGCATGCGCCCGTAAACGTTTTATGAGAAATAGCACTGCAAGTAGGATAAATAATTCATTATATCTAAATATCTATGTTTAAAGGTGAGAGCAGAACTCCTTCAAGACCCTCATCAGCTCAAAGCTGCAAAGCGTCCAGTTCTTCCACTATCAGCGTGTGTGCCAGTAGCAACAGAAGCACAAAACTAATTGAGCCAAACATGATGAAGGTATCACGTGAGCTAGTCTGTTGAAATTAAGCTGTTTTCCACTAGACAGATATGTTATTGCATTTTAAATAAGAAACTGCTTTTCTCTGATTTTTAGCTTATGTTTTATTAACAGTTTGTCAAGGGCAGCTATAAACTAGCAGGTTTCCCGATACATCTCATTATTAACATTTTTATATACTGTTGGTTTTGCTGACACCCAGTTATTGAAAATAATTTTTCAGGTGTGAAGGTTTAATAGAACAAAGTGTGTTTTTTTATAAATGAAACCGCTGTTGGAGAAAACGTTTAATGACTTTTTGAGAAATTTAAAATTGCATAATTTATTAGGTTGGTGAGAACTTTAAATGCTTAAGTAGTCTGAAAGATTGTGTATCATAAAGCTTTATTTGAAAGGTAATTGGAAATAAATAACAGATCTCTGAGCATATTCTGTTTGTTGGGCATTAATTTGTAAATATATACCGTAGACTGAAAATATTGATTTTTAGTTAGACTGATACGTTCTATCAGTATTTTCTTTTAAATAAATCACTCATTCAATATAAATTCCTGTGGGAGAAAGACAACAAAGTCACTTCGCTAAGTCAATATTTGTAGAGTGTTAATATTGATCTTTTTCCTTTGTTTTCCCTTTCTAGACTGAACCTTTACTAGTTTTCTTTCAACAGAAAATAATAGCTGTAGAAATATAAAACATTAACTGGAAACTGCTAGGATACATTAAAAATGTGCACCTCGAGACCTCTGTATAAAAGGAAAAAAATGGTTATGGCCACATAGTATAACTGCTGCTAGAAAACTGAACTGATTGTTCTCATGAGTTACATTTTTGTTTCAAATAACAACTCTGTATTTGTTATTGAACTCTGAAGTCCTTTATATCTTTGACATCGCCATGCAGTGACATTTGTTCTATATTAAAATTTAAAAACATCATCTCCGAGGAATTTTTTTGCAGTCTGTTTTGGTATCTGGACCTCCATGCAATTTAACCTGCAATTTCACCTTGTTCAAACGTGATATGTAGTGTATGAAACCATTGCCCAGTTTTCCAATACTGGATCCCTCTTTCTTTGTACAAGCTGGTAAGAGCTGACTGAAAAAAAAAGTAGCTGCAGGTATTGAATACTAGTGGTAAGCATCATATAAGAATTAAATCGATCAATAAACATGAATAAGTGTAAACTGCACTGCTAAATTTGTTAGCCCTAACTATTAAGAACCCCATACAAGCTCTGTCAAAGTCAGTGAACATGTACACGGTGAGTTCCTGAGCTATGGGTTGAAATCTAGTGCTCAAAAATTCAGCATATTTATCTTAAGTGCAGAAAATACATTTATTTTCCATGTAAGATAACAATAGCTGTAGAAATAAAGCATTAACTGGAAACTGCTAAGATGCAGTGAAGATGTGCACCTTGAGAATACTGTATAAAGGGTAAAAATGTATAAATGGGGAAAAAAATATAAGAGACTGGAGGCCTAGCATCCTCTCAGGCAGATTGTGTCCACTTTAAATGGCACTTGGCTTGCCTTTTTCTTAGCACCCGTGCTATGCTGCTGTGTGTTTAAGAAATTATGACATATATATATTTTTGTCTGCAGTAAATGTGTGGTCTTGGGGCAATAGGAAAATATTGCCATCATGAAGTTGGACCAATGGCCATCTCACTTTTTTTTGACAGAAAAATAGCCTGGAAGTTGAAAGATGCTGAACATCTAAATGTAAAAACCTCAGCAAACGTGGAATGTATTCATAGTGCATTCTTCCACGGTTTTTGTTTTTTGTTTGTTTCCCTGTGACATGTTCAAAGATGTAAGTAATTTGAGGAGAATAAAGCAGATAGTTACAGAAGTATTACAGGTGTAAACAACATAGCGACCTGTTGGGCTTCGTCTGTAGCTGGCTGACATGTAACTGATACACAGCTGATGGAGACTGCAAATTTCTGCAAAATATCCCTCTTGTCAGTATTAATCAAGATTAAAAAAAAAAAAATCAACAAAATAGAGAAAGCAGTGTTATGTTCCAAAATCTCTCAGCCATGGGTAGCAATGTTGTCCCTGCTTAAAAAGTCTCAATTTCTCATTCACTCTGCTGAAGTCGATGGAAGACCTGTATGCATGTTACATAGCAAAGGAAATGCCTGAGGAAAGACTTTATCTTGAAAGAAAGATAGAGTAGAGTCGTTCACTTGGAAGGGTAGTTCACTTGGAAGGGACCTTCAATGGTTATCAAGCCCAACATCCTCTGGGCTGACCAAAAAGCTAAAGCATGTTGTTGAGGTTCTCATCACCTAAATGCCTCTTGAATGCTGACAAGCATGGGGCATCAGCCACCTCTCTAGGATGCCTGTTCCAGTGTTTGACCCTTAGGAAATTTTTGCCCCCATTTATATACTGAAGCAGCTTGGTGCAGTTGAGCTAGCAAGAATTTTTTGTGCTTATGCATCAGGTTTTGCACAAGACAAAGCATTGAATTGAAGTTCTTTAATTGCAGGAAGAACTCCTTTCACAAACACTACTTTTTATTTGTAGTAATGCATCAGTGCACGGACTGTTTCAATAATGACTTAGTGTATTCTATTGCCATCACATTTTACTTGGGCAGTGACCAGCAGTGACAGCAGCAGGTACTCCCTAATGTTTCCAATACAAACATTTCCCACTGTTTTAGCTATTATTTGATAACCTTGTGCTTTTGTATTTCACATCCTCTGTCATGCATTGAAGTTGCATATTAAAATCAAAACAGAAGATCACCTTTTATCTCCCTTACATTTGCTTACCTGTTTGTAGTCTGGCAAGGATAATTTAGGGAGCATAGCACCACCTTATGCTCGCTGCAAGAATAACAGTTTAGTATTCGATTCCTGAAGCATTGTCAAACTTTTGCTTACTATTTCTCAGATCTTAATCTGAATGGCATTTCTTGAGGCATTTTCCCTGCTTATTTGCATAGTTTTCTCTTGTTGTAACAGCTAAACTGTAAAATGTAGTCTTTCATCTGAAATAACAGCCAGGAAAACAGAAGATAAACAGGGCAAAGCTACTTGCCTGGGACCGTGAGCTGATGATTTGAAGACTGCTACCACAGTGAGAAAGGGGAAATAGGAAGTGTAGGGACAATTTTTATATATGAAAGCTGTTAGAGTATCTTTCTGAACAGCTAGAGCACATTTGGACGGCTGCTTGAACATTGTATTATACACTTTGCTTTTTGACTTTGATCTGTTTGGATTGTCATTATTTCTTCAACCAGTTTTGTAAGGCATTAAGCTTAGAGACTATGGGAACTAGCGACAAGCTATCTCAATTCTGTTAAGTTTCAAGGAAAGATCTCAATTTGCACGTTTAGGTAAAAGTAAGCATCGTGCAAGTATCAGAAGAAACAATTTACTGTGAGCTGAATAGTATCAGAAATGATTTAACAAACTCAACTGCAGATTGAATTTGACATCTAAAATTGGCATGGTGCGTTGTACTACCAAACCTGCTGGGGTGCTGAGGCTGAAATAAATGTTTCTTTTAGACTGGCATTTTGGGTGGACAAAGTAGTCCTACCATAAGAAGCACTAAGAGTACTAAGAAGTACTAAATTTCCAGCTATGTAAGATTTTAAAGCACAAAGGAGAATGGTGAAGGTGAATTTGATA
This sequence comes from Numida meleagris, assembly GCF_002078875.1. Lineage (NCBI taxonomy): Eukaryota > Metazoa > Chordata > Aves > Galliformes > Numididae > Numida > Numida meleagris. Next base: position 28,050,186 of record NC_034415.1, read on the forward strand.
AAGTTTGAATGAGAAATCTGAGGTACAGAGGAGTTGATACTGTTGCAGTAGAATTCGGTGGCAAAGCTGTGGTCCAGGACTGATGGCTCTTAAATCCATGAGTCCCTGAGTAATTTCTATTCCTATGAAACATGGGGTTCTGAACAGAAAATGTAAATTTAGGATCAGAGCTGCATACATTCCTAACTGTGTTAGCAACATGGGTACATGTTCACTAGAAAAGTCCAGTTCTTGCCTGACACCTTTTGGTCACTGACAGTAAAGTATGGTTGAATGAGCATGAATGGATTGTGATGAGAACTGATTCTTTAAGAGGCATAAAATGAAACCCAGCACTCTGATGAAGGCTGTTTGGCCTTAAATGGAGTAAGGAGTCAGTCTCCTTACTGGATGTTGCATGCAGACCTTCTGCAGACCTCTGCTTCTTACAAGTTCATTTCTCAGATCTGTGTTAGTTTACGTCTTGCACTGAATATTCTGCATAGTTACAGCCACCTGTATAGAGCTCTCTGTTGAAATTACACTGAAGCATTCCTTCTGCTGGGCTCTGCTCAGAAACTTAATCTTCCATTGCTAGGAAAGTAACTAGAAATAATGGGTTTAATCAAGACCAAGGAAATGAAATCAAGAATGTCTTCCTTTCCTTATGGCATACAACATGCCTACAACGACTTTATTTTTCTTTTGCTAAATGATATTAGAAATTGAAAATTGGGATCTGCTATTGGAAAAAAAAAAAAAAGTAGCTTTGAAGCATGTAAGCATGGAGCAGTTTTAACATCTCAGCAAAATCATGGCTTCTTAGGGGAAGCTATTCACAAACACTGCTGTCTTCTGTTTGTGTCTTTCCAATGGCTTCGACAGAAGACAAGAAGAAACACTTGATTTTACTCATTCTTGTCACTTGTCTGAGCAAAGAACTCCTCATTGTTCAGCTAATCCCTTATGCTTTTTTTGCTCGATTGTCCTGATGGAACTCATGTAGCAACATTCCAACATTTCAGTGGTAAATCACACAGTTGACACCCTTTCATGAATTCAGTTTGGTTCTTCATGACAATTCAAATTTAATTTTAATCATTTGTGAATTGATTCCTTAAATCATCAAATTAATATATTTTTACAGAATGAGCTTCTACCTTAATAAAAGATTAAGGCAACATCAAATGTTTGCTTGGTTTCCAGGAATGGCAATGTGCCCAGTCCAAAGGATGCTTCTACCTAGAGGAAGATGGTGAAATCATTAGTCATAAGTACAGGTTGCACTTACCTCAGAGGTCTACAGTATGTATAACTATCAAGCCTTTACACCTTCATCAAGTAGAAGGTAAGAGTATTTGTATCTCTTCAGAGAATTTTCCTTTCTAAAAAATATTTTCTTTTTTCCCACTGATACATCTTCCTTTTCTCTCTTGCAGTATTTAGTGATATTTTGCAAATATCATAATACTGCAATATTTTTCTCTGTTGACAAAGCGCTATTAAAAATATAAATTACTTGTCATACCATGTTTTCTGCTTCATTATTTTGTTCTTACTGTGTGGGCAGTAAAATAACATCAAAGTACATTATCTTTCTTTTCGTAGTTGGCCAGTGTCTTAGGTTATTAGACTCCAGACACAAAATGCATTTATATACTTAGTTCTAACTAAGTATTTTAAGATGGGTTGCTAATTGAGATTGGCAATAGACTTCACTGCAAGTAATTGACTGAAAGTAGTAGTTCTCCCGTTCCTAGCTAGCTGAAATGGGAACCTGATCAACAGGCTTTTAATGGTGAAGAAAAGCAATCTGAAACTAAATGATTTGAGAATGTCTCAGTGCTCTGCTTATAGCTTTTATTTTTTTCGTGTATCAGCTTCTTAAACTGTACCTTTGAATTATTCTGCTGCAAGATTATTCGGGCATTCCTTGTAACAAAAGAGTAATTGTTTATGCAAAAATTCTTCTTTTGCACATTATTGTCCCATGTTTAGAAATGTATTTGTATTTTGTTTTGTGAAGAAGAATGCATAATACTGTTATGTAAGGAAAGTATTTCTCTTTTAGCATGGCAATTACCCTTTTATGAGATTCAAAATATCTTCAAATTTTCAAGAAACTTGTTTGGTCCTTAGCATCCTTAACTCCTAACTTCAGAAAACCCAGTCCCTGCATTGATGTATTGTTTTGCTGCAGTCTGTTTAACTTGAAGAACACTAAATTGTCCATTGATGGACAGCCCTCAAGGACTGAGCAGCGACAAGAAATCAAATTGATTCTAGTAGCATCCATTCAATGTATTTAAGACCAGACCTTCATTCCAATCATCCTGACCAATGATCCTACAATGCGTGGGCATCTCACTGTACAAATCTTAAAATTTACTCATCTTTCAGAGTTATACATCTTTTAATATCTCTGGCTTTTGCATGTAACATAAGTTTCCAGTTAAGAAGGGTTTTAAAATATTTTAGAGAATGTCAGAAGAGATTGTAAGTTTGATAATGTCCCTGATTCTTTGTATAAAGAAAACTAATAAGAAACAATGTTCTACTAATTGTAGAAAACAATGAAAATATCTTCCTTAACTATCAAAGTGTTTAATATTTGAATGATTAATAGTAATTGTTATCTGTAAGACAATAACAATACTTGAAACAGTTTCTCTGATTTGTCTAAATAGGAAGAAAAGAAAATGCTGATAGCATATAAAGGATTCCTTTTTTTTTCATCTAACCTTAACAGAGATCAGTGCTATAAATGCAGTGGAATTATTTACCTTGGGATTCAAAGGACAAACAATTTTGTGAAATCATTAAGAATTTGTTTGGGGAATTTTTTCTTTTTAGGAAAATCTTGTCATTGGTTGTCAGTGGATATGATGTTGTATGTTTTGAGGGAAAATGAAACCCAAGAAAATCTACAGCTTGTGTGCTTTACTGAACAACAAAACAAAGAGGTTAGATGCTTCTGTTAAATTCCTATTTTATTTTTTATACCTTTAATGTACCTGTTTTTGCTACGTGTGTGAGCTTCCATGTGTTTGGAAGGAATTCAGAACTGTGCCTAATCAGACTAGAGGAGGGAAGAAACATTTGTTCTGTGCATGTTGCCTTTCAAAATGGACAGAATTTATGCAAGGTGATGTAATACCATCTTAGTTATGACCTTTGGATGGGATGAATTGCAAGCCACATGTTTGGAAGTTTAATGAAGTTCCTGAGAGGGCCATATTATCAAGTAGCATGTTGGCAAGAATCCCCAAATTGCTGGCTCTCCATATAGATACCCTGTGGAAATGAAGTTGTATTTCTGCATGCTCAAACCCAAAGTTCAGAATTGTAACTTTTGTTACAATTTCCACAATTTCCTTTCATTTTCTTTCTTCTTGACATATATATGATCTTAAACATCATGGTGCACAGAATATTCTTACACCATAGTAGAAAGGGAAGAGAAATGGCAGAGTTAAATGACTCCCCCCTTCCAAGCAACGGGGAAATCAGCTTGTTTCTTAAAACCTGTCACTTGTGAGTTTTTACTTAGGAAGTTTTTGTTGCTAGCTTCAACAAACCTGATAGTACAGGAAACCTGATACAGCAGGAGGGGAATGTAAAACTGGGTGGGTTTTGTTAGCCTAATTTTGGCTGCTTTTGTTTTAAAGTTTAAGATTTGAAGTGAGTTAAAAATCTGAAAGATGATGGGACTGCTATTAGACATTTCCAGTTGTTCTCCCCTCATCTCTGGTCCTGAATATATTTTTTTTAACTTGTATTGCAACTAGGAGATTCACTGGTTTTGGGGCCTTCAAAAAGGCATCATGTGGCTTCTACCTGTAGAGTTGGTTTTTTGTTTGTGTTTGTTTTAAGGGAAGAACCTAGCATTACCAGTGTTCTCAAGGAATTAGTCACTTTTGTATGGTTATTACTACTAATAAAGAAAGGTATCATTTGAAAAGTAACTTACGGATTTGTCTGTCTTCCTTTAAGAGTAGATGTTTGGATGGAAAGGGGAGCTTCCATCAGGAGTTTACTGGCTACTCCCATTCACAACAGGCTGTAGGCTGAAAAAGGTCAAAACACAAATTACTGAAGAAGCAAAACTGGTGTACAGAGATGAAGATGGTGAACTGGCTCTTACCAAGGAGTTCCGGTGAGTCCTTTTCCCACATAGGCATGGTAACCAATACAAAAACATGCACTCCAAATAACATCTAGCTTTTTGGTTACTAAAATACTGTTGTATGGAATATTCTCAAGTAGACTCTTTACTATGTAACAACAGTGTAGGTAACTACTGAAACAGTAGAGAAAATGAAAGTATCTGGAAATAGTTCTGCTTTTTTTCATCTTTTAGAGCAGCTTTACTGGATATATTTGAAACCATTGATTTGGATGGAAACGGCCTTCTGAGTTTGGAGGAATACAATTTCTTTGAACTGAGAACTAGTGGTGAGAAATGTGATGAGGAAGCGTGGGCTGTATGTAAGGGTAAGTCTGTTGTTGTGCTTGATACAACTACTTAGGGCTATAAATCTACTTGCAAACTGTTGTCTATAGCACCATATTATGTATATAGTTTAGAAGGACTGAGTATTTTGTAGCTTATACCAAGAACACATGTAGATGTTAATGTTATTTTTTTACATCTTACTTTTCCAGTCTCCTGCCTCTTGTTTTTCTTTGTTCTGGCTTGTGTGCCACTGTCCTTCTGTTAAGTTCCATAGATTAAAAATGTTACAGCTGCCAAAAACTACAGGTTCTCTAAGCAGAGATTGTATAGTGAATTGGGCTATAACAGATATTCATTGATTTAATCTCCTTTCTGCAACTTAAGCTGATACTGCTTTCATAGCTCATAAGGTGTTGAGAGGGGCATTTAATCAGAGTGTATAAGATGCTTTAAAACAAGGGCATCTAGAGCTTATTATGCTTGCTTAGAAAAGTAGGCACTAGAAAACAGCTATTGCAACTGTACATTTTCTTCGGATGTAAGCAGTTTTCTTCATTATAAATCTGTCTTTTAAAGGTTCATATATGGTGTGTCAGTTTGTCCATATTATGCGAGACGAGAGCTGTGAGATTTTGAGGCTCTGGAAGTCAGATGAGGAAGCTGACAGATAGTTAAGTTTCTTTCAGCTGTACTTTGCTTTCTGTCTGCAGATTCATATCGTCAGTGTTACTGGACATCCTGCAGCTTGCAGGAGCAAAATTGGGCCACAAACATCAATTTTGAAGAAAAAAGGAATGCTGTGGCATTGCTTTAACCCTGCACATATTTACCTCATAACAAGGCTACAAAAATGTAACCACCAGTGACTGTACACTGCTCTAGTGACACAGCGCATTAAATCAATGGTTTCAAAGCATTGGCAGTTTAACTGAAGCCAACGGACAAACTGGAAATTTAGAAGCTGTTGTGTGTAAACTAGAAGTTTCTGTACAAAAAAATAGTTCTTCTGCAACCCGTATCTGAAATGCCAGTATGGTATGCCGTTAAATATCAGCCCATGCCATCTGTTAGATAGAACTGCTTTGTACGCTATGACACGTTGATTAATTTAGGCCAAAAAATACTTAAGATCTGGCAAGTCCTGCCAACTGTTTCTCCCCAAATCACTCAGATATATTGGAGTATTTTTCCTAAATTATGGAAAGATCATACAAAAATACTTTTCCATAAATCAATGTCTCTTTCATCCCTTTACATGTTATTCCTCACTTTATGACTTTGTCAGTGCCGTGCATCTGTGAACTAGTCTCAGTGTGAATAGGAGGAGTGTATGTGTATGTGATGTGTTTAGAAGAGGAAAGAAGAGAATATGGTGAATGTATTACCTGGTCGTTAATCAGTTGAAGGGTTCAGACGAATACTATAAATCTTGACACCAAAGTTACAGCCATTTATTAGAGCATCTGTACCCTTAGATAGATTTATTAAACTGGTAATCCCTTTTTAATAATATATAGTAAAGATTTAGCATTGTTATGAAGATGAGAAAACCATTTTTAAAAAACGCTGACACAAGGACATTTCAATTATGTGTTTGCTGACATTAGATTGGTCAATCTACCATATTCTATCAAAAGAGGGGTGCTGGGATTACTGGCATTTTATTGCTTTTTAAGAACTAAGTAAATCACTTCTATATCAAGGACCTCAAGCACTCAGGATGCTGGCCCCACCAGACTTCCATTTTCCATTCCTATTCTGCAAATCTCAACTGCAGCAGATACTGCTAACAAAAGAAAAAAAAATCAAAACAAATTCTTTCTCTTTAGAAATCTCACCCTCTTTTAGGCGATACAAAGGACGCGCAGTTTCTTGTTATTATCTAAAATCTGCAGTGAAGCTCTGCAAAAGGCTGGTGTCTAGTCAAGGGCATTCTTTCCCAAATCATGCTTGGAGAGCCTGAGGCTGCGAGATGGCTCTGTCTTGTAAATCTCCTTAACATTAAGTAGAAGTTTGTCTTTGGAAGGACAAAAGGTGTTTGCAGAGAGAACGGATGTTCAAGTGTTACCTTACGTTTCTTTTTAAACAGAGAATTTTGATATGAAGAAGAATGAACTAACAAGGCAAGGATTTATGGATCTGAATCTCATGGAAGCCAATGACCGTGAAGGGGATCCTAGTGACCTCTGGGTCACTTTATTGTCACTGGGCTACAATAAAGCATTAGAAATGACAGAGGTATGATGGCTGTACAGCAAAAGCAATTGCTTTACGTACAACTTGCTGCATGTGTTTAACTGTAGTGCTGTTTCTGGCCATCATAAATTGACTTTGGTAGGTCAGTGATCCAACCCAAACACTGCTGATACAGAGTTTACCTTATAGTTTTTTGGTCACTATAGCATTCTGCTTCTTAGAATAACCCTGCCATTGTTGAAGGACAGGATTTACCTTTTGCCTTAGACACGGCAGTACTTTGTGGGATAGCAGCAGTAGGAATATTTGGTTATATCCTTTGAAAAAATTCACACACCTTGCTGGTAAGCAGTGATAAGAAGATAGTGGTAGTAAACTGCCAGCAAACATACAAAACTCAGAACCTGTGCTTTTAAACAAGTCAGTTTCCTGAGCCGAGCTGCAGCAGAAGCCATCAGTCGTGATATAACAGAAAAGTTACTGTAATGCAAACAAGTTGTTACTGCTTACAGTAACTTAAAAAATAACACAAATGTCAGATAGAGAATGAGGTGACGAGAATGGATTTATAAAGTATTAGAGTGTGTTATATTGGCTAGAGTAAGATAACTTCAACCCCACCCCAAATGTGACTCAGAGCTAACAATTTTCAGATGTGGCTAAGTGTTGCCTTTCACAACAGTGTCTGAATGTGTTCAACATAAAATTTGGATGAAAGAGCTTTGGGTGGCACACTGTTTGCTTAAAGGGCCAAGTATTATTTCTCTGATTTTATTGTGTGCTTATAGATTCTTTCAAAACCGTATCAATATTGGTATTAATTGTTCTTACTTAAGAAATAAGATATCTTGAACGAAGAGGGGGGGAAAAATGAAAAAAATCATTAAAGACATAAAATATGCAGATAATTTTGTAATTTCTTGGGTTTTTTTTCCAAGAAAAGCTGATTTGTGTTTGTTTGTCTAGTCTGTTATTTATTTACCTTTAATTAATATAGCTCAGGACCATATGGTTATATAGTCACCATATAAAAATGTGTATGAAACAAATAGATGCAAACCCAAAAAATCCAGTATGGTAGAGAGACTTTGGTTGGCTCTCACTGAAAATCCTGAGATCGTGGTGAGTGATTTCTTAAGGAGTAGCACTTTCTCCTTTTCCTACAAGTATGGCTAACATACCAACTACAAAACTGTCTTTCTTCATTTAACCCATAAGAGGGAGCTATCCTCTAAGAAAGAAGATTTTTGGGGAGGTTCAAGTTAGAAATTTCTTTTGGGTATGTTGTATCTTCTATTCGCTTTGGTTTGTGGCTATAGTTCTTGCTTTCCAAAGGAAAATAGAGCTTTCTGAATAATTTAGTTATTCATCTAAAAAAGTATGTCTACTAACTGCTGTCTGTAATTTGACCTCTTACTTCCTGGATTTTCAAAGATTTAGAGTTTGATATTTCAGGAGCATTGAGCCTATCAAGATCGAGATGGAGCTGGACAATACTAGTGGATTCCCACAGCCTTTTGCAAGAAACCAAGGTGCTATTACTTAGTCTAAAAACAGTAAACTCCTGGTTGTTAGACACACTCCTCTTAGCTGAGATATTGTAAGAGCGATGTGCTTAATGCAGATATTTAAAATCTCTATGAAATGGCACAAATAGCAGAAGAGTGACAAGTGAAAGAGATCGGTTTATTTCAGAAACTGAAATACATTCATAATTCATATTCATTCCTGTATGATTTGCTATCCAAGAAAGGATTTGTTATGTTGGAGTGGAAAGCACCAAGTTGCCTATCGAGTGTGCTGGAACTGGCATGAAGAATGCTCATTTGTCCTGGTCTTTCACTCTGTTCATAAGATCACCACAGCTCTCAGGTTTTGAATTTTGAATACTTAGCGACGTACTTTCATTTGGATAATTTTACTTCAGAGCATACGTGAAAATCCTTAGGAGCTATGGATGAAAATCTGAAGGAAAAAGCCAAGGATAAATTGACGATAAAACTCTTTTTCTCCATTGCAGGCATGCCCCTTTGTCATTGACATCTATGCAGAAAAATGCAAACCCAGAATTAAAGCCATATATCTAGAGGCAGGCAGCTGGCAACTCAACAGGGCTATTTGCAAGTCTGTTGTTAATAAAGGAGATGCCAAAGTAATGGATGGCTGTGAAAATGTAATTGTCTATACCTACAGAACTGGCATGCGAATCACTTCTGTTATTGAAAATAAGGTATGGCACAATACTGCTGTAAGGTACTGTGTGTTCATGTCTGTTAATATTGTTCTTTTCCTTCCACGCTTCATTTTTGGGAATTGCAATTTCTGATATCAAGCGTCTGTATCTAGTTCATTTAAAAACAAAACAAACAAAACTAACTGCCTGGTACAAATTTCTCACTGATGTATGACTTGGAGTTCAAACGAGTCCAGATCAGTTTTCTTAAAAAGGGCAGTTTGCTATACTGAGGCAAGCAGCTTTTGATACCATATAGAATCAGAAGGTTTGTCTTCTCATTCCAGTTTTACAGTGTTTTGGTAATTATTTGAGGCATCCATAATAACAACACAAATACTATCAAGTACAGGAAATGCAGTTACAGAAGGAACAAGAACTGCAGCAATTCTACTAAATACTTTGAATGTTTATAGGAAAGTGATTTGCATTCAGTAAGTTTTAGAGGCATGTTGTGGATGAATTGTTAACTTGCTAGTCTTGCTGGTCTACTTTGCTATTAATCAGCATGAACAAGCATAAATCCAGGCAAAACTTGTTGGTGAGATGCTGAGATTTGAAACCTTTTTGCATAGATCTCGATGAATATTCTGTTAATTCACTTTCATTTTTAACAGGAACCTTAAGGACATAAATACTGTGCAGTAAGGCGCTAGGCTTAAGATGCTTTACATCTTAGAAATTCATAACAAGAAGTATATTTTTAAATGGGCAAACATGCAAAAGGGGGTGGGTTGGTGGACTAATATTAGGTCTGAATGCGGAGGTTCTTTGGAGCCACAGGTTTAGAAATGCACTTCGCCCTTTAGGGTAGGTATACTGGAGTTATTTATATGTTTAGGGATATGTCAGAGAAGGAGACAAGATCTGTGCTGAGGCAACTGGCTGCTGGCTGCTTAAAATCACTGACCATTGCCATTTATACCATTTGGGTTTCATGTATAGCTTTGCTCCACATTGAGCAAATAGTTACACTACCCTGAAAATCTCATTAGAGAATTTGTTGGCTGGAGACTTCGCATTGTAAATGTCTGGAAAGAAATAATAAAAAGGCAATTTTATGCATCTGCCTTCTTCTAAGCTTCCTGCAGTGCAGGCAGTCTGATTGTATCTTCAGTTATTGTGTTGATGATTTCAATGGAAATAATTGTCTTTGTTAGTTCTGTAATTAAATGAAGAAAATATGCTAGTTCTTGAGGGATTCTGTTTTCGTCTTGCATACGTATTTAATCAGTGGGTAGAGAAAGGTGCCTGTCTTGTAACCATCCCTGGTCAGGATGTGAGATGCAAAGATGAAAAGACCTCGCATACAGCGCCTCGGTTTTCTCAGAGAATTAGTAGAAACGAGTCCATTGTCTCCTCATTTGTGTGACAAAGGAAATAGTTAATGAGGCATTTCCTGTCATCCAAAGCGCACACTTGGTCTAGTATGCCCTCTCTGCTGGGTGAATTTCTCTTACCTTCTTCATGTTGCTGTAAGTATCTTCCTGTACGGATAATTCTCACTGCCAAGTAGAAACGAGGATTTCACCGAACTGCCAGAACGCATGGGAGATCACAATAACAATAAGGTTAACACGAGACCCTCTTTACATTTCTGCGGCCAAAAATGACCGTATTTTCACTCAGCTGCCCACAGATCCTTCGTACTGCGAGCACCAAAGATGGGCTGGCAAGGACTGGCAAAAAGAACTGATGGGAGCTTCTTGTATGGCATAAGGCTGATTGCTTAAAGTAACTGTGTTTCTGTTCCATTTCTCAATACAGAGGGATTGTTGGACAGCATCGTCCAAGAATCAAATTTCCTAGTCTCCCTGTTGAATGAATAGCGGAGTATAGTAGTATGCCCTTAGATCCTGAGTCTGAATATTGATTGAGGTAAACTTGTGGTCAAAGAATTTTCCATTACCTCAGCTTTCAGTTCTAGATATTGAATCCTTCTTGGAAGCATTTGCACGCCTTTAGTAAGAGTGTCTGTTGACTGATTATGCTTAAATGAATTCCGTCCAATAGTTTTTAAAATCTCCATGAAGATTAGCTGCTTTGCTCAAGAGAATGCCAGTGTCCTGCTTCCAGCAATGGCTTCCAGCATCCTGAAGGGGATGTTGCAAGTACAAAATCTGGGCAGACATCCAGTGTCACTTCTCCAGGTCACACACCTAGTCACTAGTGATTTGCAGCTCAGGGACTATTTGAGACAGAAATATTTTCTTTGCTCTCGAAAGCCCTTCATGTATTTCTTTGACATGAATTTGTCCAGTCACCTTTGGAAACTGTGTAAATTCTCAGCATCTGGGATGCTATATGGCGAATAGGCATCTCACTTAACTGCTTCCCAGGCTGCATCTTCAGAAGTGGTGAATTTCCATGAGTCTTAAGTGACTTTTAACTAAGAATCTGGGCTCTGCTGATGCTTAGGTATATTTGAATTTTTTATTCTTCAGAGAGAACAGCTGTCAGCATCCTTAAAGTATTTCTACCCTGTAAAAAAAAAAAGCATAGCTGAGGAAATAGGAGGAATGCGTCGTCTTTACATAAAATGCAGCCGCTTTACCATTGAGACTAATGGGCTCCTTCATGTTTTTTTACTTGCAGTCTGAAAACAAAGTGATTGTTCATGTCAACAATGAGCAGAGTAGGAACTGCCTAAGTAATAGAGGCCTTGCTGTTTTTGCTGTAGAAGTGGCACCAAAATCTATGATGGTAAGATTTTGTTGTTTAGCTCATCTAAAATCTAAGCAAAAAGCAAAAATCATTTGACAGCTGTACAGTTTCCTTTTGCAAGCCTTTCATCATGATAATAAGCATGTGGATAGTGAACAAGTCTGTCTTCATCACCAGTACAGATCAGATATAGCTTTATTGCTATTTCAGAGCTGAACGCGTGCTTGATATAACCATGTTTCCCAGTGCAGATTGATATGAAATTGCATTGCACTGAGTTTGTCATGCATGTGCTCCCGGATTTCGGATGATAGTGCCTGTTTCAGTTGTCCATTCAATAGCTGTATCACTTAGTAATGTTTTTAATACTCTTTTTCCTGTATTATTTTTTTTACTTAACAAATCTTAATCAGACATATAGATCGTTCTGAGAAACAGACCAAGCCAAGTGCGTGTGAGTCAGAGAGAAAAATATTGTGATATTTTTCTTCCTTTATTTACAGAGCAAAATCCAGCTTTAGTTGTTGTAGAAGTATGGTCTCTTCCTTTCAAAGAGGCAGCGTGCAAACTATTTTATATTTCACAGCTTTCCAGTGTGCATGCATTCAGATCACTGTAAACAGATAGAGCCCAATGGCACTGGCAGAGTGGGGGCCCACATAAATATTGCTACCGACAATTCAGATATTTGTAGCCTCATCCTATAATGTGTTTTATTCAGTTTAATTTCTGCTTCGCTCAGTATAAACTATAGGCTCAGTGACCCTTGTGGATTCTTTGCTGTCGTAATAGATGCTGAGTGTTTTTCACTTAACGTTTGTCATACAAGTACTGACACATTCAACGTTGCTTGCACAGTGCTCTAGGTAACACACACGCAATTCTTCAATAAACACCTATTTCAGCGATGTTTTCTCTCTTGTGTACAGGTTTCTCAGCACGTGGTGCCGCGGAACGAGCAGGAAGAATGGCTGTATAATTGTGTGCATTCCCTCTTACGCTGAACATTGTAGTCAGCGCTGTTTCTTGGCCATGTTTAAATCACAGCTCCTGCAAGACAACTTCTAGGTGCGTCCTCAAAAGCTGGTACGCTTCTCAGTTTCATCTGTTAAAGCCAATGAATCCTTTAACTACTTACTCGTTTTTGGTATCCTATGTCTGCTCATAGCTTTTAGGAAACACAAATGGTGATAGCATAGGGATGGAATAACTGCAAGTATGCAAAATGGTTTGATAGAGTAGATGTGTCAAGAAACATGTAGATATAGCGTTGAGAGACACGGTTTAGTGGGGTTATTGGTGTAGGTGGATGGTTGGACTGGATGATCTTGTAGGTCTTTTCCAACCTAGCTCATTCTATGATTCTGTGTTCACATGCTGTCTAATGAAAAGCACCAATGTGAGAGTGCTGAGACACTAAAAATGAGTCCTGTTCAGTGACACAGCTGACAATTGTAACACAATTGTGTTTCATGAGGGCTGTTTCCCTAAATATGCCCTTATTTTCTGTAATAGCTGATGTAGTTCCATCACATACTGGAACTGCTTCGCTCACACAGAAAAAACTTTGGTTAAATTGGTCTGATGGATTCCTAATTCAACACTCCCATGATTTTAACGTGAGAAATAAAAAGAGGTGGGGTTCTTTATCGCCTGATAAAGGATTTGATTTTTTTCTTGTTTTTTTTATTCTGATTTTCTTTTGTCATTTGATAATACCTTGTTCTAAAAAAGTGATCCGCTTTTAAAATAATCCTTTATATTAAAATAAAGTCTGCCTTTCCACACGCGGTAAGGAAATGATATTCTGTGCTCCTAACTGTTAACTGCAACAAATTATTTCCAATGTAGCTGAAATAAGGAGGCTCGAGGTACTAACAGTATTCAGGCAGTCATGTTTTTCTCAAAGTGTCTGTTAATATAAAAAATGATGACCCTGGTCACTGGATGCTTCAAAAGTGCCTGAGTTTAAAATAGCCATTAAATGTATGTGACCTCATCTGAAAGGGCGGCAAGCGGTCTTGAAAAGCTATATTTATCTGCCAGCAACTCCTGTGCTCCGCTGTTGCTCTGCTGTAATCGTACACTGGGCAAGTAAATGTCAGTTACAAAATGAGAGTGCTGCTAGAGGCTGGCTGTGATTTATGCTCTTCAGTAACTGGAACTCAGGCAGGTCTGCTGGTGAGCTTTTTTTTTTTTTTTTTTTTTATTCCCAGCAAGTACAGCAGATATCATTTTCATTTCCAGAATGGCCTAAAAGCAGTAGAAATTGTACTAAAAGACTCGAGAAATATTTGGTAACTTGCAGCCAACCACACAGAGCCCTGTAAACGCTGCCTCAGGCAACGTGTGGGTACATCAGAATTCCCTGCTAGCATCTCTGAGAAGGAACTGGGAAATAGTGGAACACCTACAGGTGCTGTAGGCAGCACAGAGCGAGCACAATTATTTGCATTATTTCTGGTTTTGCATTGATGTCAGGCCTGGTAGATCTAGCAGGAATCCACGTGCTATTCTTTCTGCATTTTTGGAAAGAAACAAGCGCCTAGCTGAGTAATCACTGCAAAAAGACTTGATTTTGCTACGGTTAAGGTCTAGTAAAACGTGACACAGCAATGGGGAATGGGACCTTTTCCTTTCCAGATCTGACTGTTCAGAAGAGTTTCACCAGCTCTTTGAAGGGGAACATAGCCTAGTTCTCTTCTCCGTGGCAGTTTCCGCCTTTTCTGCCCAGGAGAGTGGGGATCCCGGTTGTGTCTGCAGAGTACTCCCAGTTCCCTTCGAGTTCAGGTGCTACCAAGGTAGGAAAACATTCTAGCTTCTGCTTTTAAGGCAGAACACCGGTGTCAGCTGCTCGCTGCTTCTCTTCAACCGGCAGCCAGGAGGGAGAGGCACCGTCTGCAGCAGCAGCAGCAGCAGCAGCAGCGCTAACTTCTGCCGTTCTGTCTCTGCCGAGAACCCAAGCCCCGCTGCCCTCGGGGCCCCGACAGCTGCGCCCCGCAGCCCGAGCCCCGCTGCGCCTTTAAGGGGCGGGCGGCGCGGAGCCGCGCGGGGCGGGGAGCGAGCGGGGCCGGCTCCCCCCGCGCCCGCCGCCGCCGTGCCCGGAACTCAGAGCCCGGGCCGGCCATGGTGCACATCGTGACGGTGAAAACCAAGGCGTACGCCGACCAGAAACCCGGTACCAGCGGGCTCCGCAAACGAGTCACCGTTTTCCAAAGCAATGCCCACTACGCCGAGAACTTCATCCAGAGCATCCTGGACACCGTGCCGCCGGCCGAGCGGCAGGAGGCCACGCTGGTGGTGGGGGGCGACGGCCGCTTCTACATGAAGGACGCCATCCAGATCATCGTCCGCATCGCCGCCGCCAACGGGGTACGCGGGGCTGGGGCTGGGGCGGCTCTCGGCGCGACCTCGGGCCTGCGGGGCAGGAAATGCCGGTGACAGCGTTACCTGCGGCTTCGTGCCCCTTTGGTACGGGCGGGTGCACGGGGACAGGCCGGCGGGGATGGCTTGGAACCGAAGGAGGTCGGATGTGGGGAGGAAGTTCTTCGCTCAGAGGGTGGTGGCAGTCCAGCACTGCTGCCCACGGCTGGGAGTGCCCCATCTCTGGAGGTGCCCGAGGCCGTGGGTGGGCCCTGGGCAGCCGGAGCTGGTGGGGACACCCAGACTATGGCAGGGGTGAAACTGGGGGGGCTTTAAGTTTCCTTCCAACCCAACTATTCTGTGGTCTGTGAGCAAAGAGGTTGGAGAGGCTCTGTCTCAGTGCTGCTTCTTGCTGAGGGCCAGAGTGTTTTCTACCTAACAGCATATACCGGTGGTGAGATGTGCTGGGTGGGCAAAGAGGTGCCCTGCCAGTGCTGCTGAGACCACAGCCACATCGGGTCACCTCTGTCACAGCACTTGGTCAGCCTGGGGCTAGCCCAACAGGGACAGCTGGGTCTGGAGAGTAAGGCCTATCCTTCCCCTTGGCCTTTTCCAAGTGGAGAATGCCCTCTCTCCTGGGCCACCTGGCTCCTGCTTGTCAGCAGCAAGCTTCCCTCCTTGCGGGGCGAGGTGAGGATGCTGAGTGGTTAAGGTCAGGCATTAGAGTGAAACCTAACAGTTACCTGCTTCAATTTCCCAGCAATAGTCAGATCTCTAATTATTAGGCTCAAAGGGAACAAGACAAAGTGTGAGACTGCTACTTCCTTATGGCTTGAAGAAGCAGATAACTGCCTTTTTGGACCACGTAGAAATTTGCTTTCAGTGACACATGGTGATTGGTCAGCATTCAGTCTGTGTCCCATGTAGCTGAGCACCAGCCTTGCCGGGTGCACCTGTGAGTGATGGGTGCTATAGCCTTTCCTGTTGGGAAAGGCACGGCCACAGTTTTATTTGTTTGTTCTAAGGAGAGTTGGAGCTGAAACATGCAGCCTGACAGCACCTTGGATGCCTATGAATAAGCTGACTGGGAGGTTTGTTCGCTTGGACAAAGCCTTGGTTTGTTTAGGCTCTCACCCTGGTGGGCTGTGGCAGCCTTCCAAGCAGTTCTGCACTCTGTGCCTTGGTCCCAGCAGCGAGCAAGGGGCTGAAGGTGCACCAGGCTGGGGCTGAGTGCTGTTTGCTCAGAGCCCTCTGCTCACATCGTGCTGGTGCTCATGTATGTGCAGAATTGCAGTACTGAGCTCTGCAGAGCAAGTCCTAGGTCCTGCTGGCCGGTGGCCATTTGCCTTGCAGCATTTTGACCGAATTGATTCAGGGTGGTAGGAGAGAATTGGCTCCAAAGTGAGAAAAACCTTCTGGAAAGGCAAGAAGGGAAACAGGAAGCAGAGAGAGAGAAGAGTGGATAAATACTTGGGTTAAGAGCCACGACGTCGGTATATGGAGTGAGAAATTTTACTTGACAAGCTTTTCATTCTGAATCACTAATTTATAAAGCAAGGAAGTGGCTGTGGCCCTGAGATGGGATGTTAGGCTTTTTCAAGCAAAGATTAAGTGATAGGATGAGAGGTGATGGCCTCACATTGTGCCAGGGGGAAGTCAGGTTGGATGTTAGGAGAAATCTCTTCTCCAAAGAGCGGTCAGCACCGGCACAGGCTGCCCAGGGGTGGGGGGAGCACTGTCCCTGGGGGTGTTACAGAGCCAGGGGGATGTGGCACCGAGGGGGTGGAGTGGGGTCAGACTTGGTGAGCTTAGAGAGCTTTTCCAAGCGTATTGATTCTGTGGTTCTCTACCAGTCATCTCCTGATGCAGGTTCTTTCTGCCCTTGTAGCAGAACAGAGACAGCGGTATGGACTTGTTGCAGTGCTATAGAGAGCCATAGAATAAACCTTTTTTTTTTTTTTTTTTGCCTCAGAGTTGAAGAGGAGTGGCAGTGGCAGTCAGAAGCGCTACAAAATCCTGGATTTGAGTGTTCTTTTATTTTTGTAAGAGAAGGAAGAAGATATCTAAGGGAGCATTGGAGAGATGAACAAAATATTCCCCAAATCTTTAACAAATTAACTGTAGATGTAAATCAGAATTAGTAACCAGGCGAGGTACTGTGATGTGCTCACTAAAATGCAGAGCCTAAAGAAGCTTGATACAATTCCTGGCTGAGTGTGAATTGCATGGGCCTTAGTAAAACACGAGTATTGCATTGCCAAACTTAAGAGTGGCTGAACCACCAGGTCCCAGGAAATGAGGTGGATGGAGAGTTTCTTTAAGTGCAAAGTGCCCATTTGCAACAAGTTTCTGTGTATTTGCTGTCCTGTTTTGGAATAATTGGGGGATGCTTGCTTCCTGGTTTCTCTCTGTAACTGCATATGCTGGCTCCCTGATAGCTATCGCAGTGCAGTTGAGTAAGAGCCTTACGAATATCCTGTTTCATCAGAATAAATGTGAAGTAACTGGAGGTCAGCCACCCTTCCAAGAGAAGGATGAGCTATTCTGTGTAAGAAACCCAAAGTTCTTGGGCACCTGCTGCCACCTGTGAGCGGTGTGCTTTCTTACACAGCAGTAGCTCACCCTTCTCTCTGAGTGCTGGGGTCTGGGGGGGTCTCCTGATGCCAGCAGCCAGGTCTCAGTGCAAGGCTCAGGCATCTCATGGAGAGAAATAGCGAGCCATGTAGAGAAAATGACACAGGTTGCTGTACTGCGCTGCTTTGTCAGCAGTAAAGAAATAATAAAGATAAGTCTGGGCTTGCAGCCCTTTCTAACAGCTTTTCTGCTTTTGATCACCTAGGTGTGTTGTACCAGGATGAGTGTGCTTGTCTCGGGGCAGCCAACCTGCCACTTGTGCCAAAGCAGGTGCTGGATAACAGTATTTCTGGTCCTAGGGAGTAAGAGGTGGTGGCATCAATGCTTTAAGTGGCTTTAAGGTCTGGTAGAGTGGTCCTTCAGGTGCCACAGGAGAAACCCCGAGGACCGCAGTTTCAAGTTGTCAGTTTCACAAAGCAAAGGGCAAGGTTGCTAAAGAGAGTTCTAGTTTAGTCTCCATCTGGAACGGTTAGCATACACCTAAATGCTGGTGTTGGAACAGCAACAACTCAGTTTGCGCTTTTGTGGTTAAGAAGTGTTTATCCTATTTATAAGGTTGCATTTATGTAAGTAAACTAACATAGACACTGTTGGTTTTGCTATTCCCAGTTGGCATGCAGCGTAGCCTCCTGCTTTGTTTTGATCTGTTGTGCCAAGTTTCCTTTGTGTTATTCCCACTTACTTAGTAAGCCTGGCTCCTTAATTACATGAATAAAACTTAAAACCTTTTTGTCATCACCTGTCAGAGTAGAACTGTGGCTGTACTGTAGCTTTAAGTCAAAAGTGTGCACGAATTACAGAACTGAGGCTGTAAATCTCGATCAGATCACGTACCTAGCAGCAGGGTGATTCACTAATGGTGTCACCTGCTATTTAACAAGTTTAGTGTGCCCCAGTTCCTTTGCAAAGAGAGATTTTGCAGTGCTGCAAAGTGTCTACTTGCAGCGAATTGCTGGAAGGTGTTTTGAATGCTGGGCAGTGCTTTGCATGCTAAACTCTAACCTGGATTTGTTTCACTGCTGGAGGATAAACAGAGCTCTACTAGGAATACTGCTCTCTACCCTGCAAAGTTTGGTTTCTGGGCTTGGCTGCTCTTGAGCTTTTTCCCCACTCAATTATCCCAGGGAAACCAAGTGTTTGAATTCTGTTGCACTGCTCAGCAGCTCTTTATTTGCTTAATTTGGTAGTTCTGCTTTGTTTTCTTTGTGTTCTTCTGCCACGGTTTCCTTTCTGACGCTCACTCTTACTTGTTTCTCCTGCATGGATTTTAAGTTGAAGGCTACTAAGGCAGTGCTGAGGCTGTCCGAGCCCAGTGCCTTTTTGGAATTTTAAACTCTGGAATAATAACTCTAGAAACTCCAGCTGAAGGGAAGAACTGGGCTGCTTTGAGTTAATCTTTGCAAATCCTTCAGACAGAGAGCTGAAATCCATACTAACAGGGGCTTAACCGTAATCTCCTGTAACAATGGCTATAGGCACACACCTTGGCTCTGGCTGTGCTGGGACAGATTGTACAGAGCCTGATGCCTTTGTCCTGGTAAAGTTTGGGATAGGTGAGCTGAACTTAAGGAGTGCAGCCTCTGTGTTTTATGGCTGAGCTCCACCAGGAACAAGAAATGCATTCAATGGGTTTGTATTCTTTCATCATGGGTCTCCCTGAACTAAACAGGGGAGTGATTAAGGCTTCAAATGATGAACTGAAATATATCTTAGAAATAAACAGAAATGGCCTAAGAGAGAGAAAAGCTAAAGGGGCAGAAAGAATCAAAGTGTGGATGTTATCTGGATGTTTACAGTCATAATACAAGCTGCACGTGGCATATGAAGCATCAGCTCTGCAGAACTGAGGACGAGAGTAGGCCACAGAGACTGTTGGCAGTATCCTACAATTGTCCAGAAAAACAAAGACCGTTCTGACATTTTCGGATAGGGTTGCTGTAAGTGAAAGCTGGGAAAATAAGTCTTACAGAAACATGGTGCCTGGTGTGGGGTACCACCCCATCCCATGGATGGGAAGCGTGCATTTGTTTGCTGCAGGGGAAGGGCGGCTTGTGGCCATGGGCAGGTGTGAGCATGCTCCAGAGAGCTGACCTTTGGATGGAAGGTTTCTCAATCCTGATTGTTGCTGTGTGCTCCTGTTGTGGCAAAGGGGATCAGCCCCTGCCTGCGTGGCAAACCTGGAGCCATTTGTGGGGTCCGGAGCAGCCCTGCAGGTGATAGCTCCATCCCTAGCCCTGCAGAGCTTGCTTCCCAGGTATCTGCTTTCTGCCACCCACCTGGCTTCTTTCCTGGTCCTCACTGGGGTGCAGTGTAATTACGGAGCAACACATCCCCTGCAGGGACCGCAGGATTTCTGTGGGCAGGAAGGAGTTAGGGAAATGTCATTTCTGTTCTGAAGGAAAGCCATGAAATAACTGCAGAATACCCCTTTTGGCTTTTCATAGTGTGTGTCTGTCCCATCCTCCCCTTCCCAGCTCTTTTTCTTTCTTGAATGTTGCATACAAGACTGAGAGGGATGAGAGAAGGTGGCAGAGCCCCAGCTCATATATGGGGGACAGGGGATGGGGCAGGGGTCAGCAGCACCAAGTGCAAGGAGGAGTTGTGTGCTCTGATGTTTTGCTGAAGTTCAGGTTCTCTCGAAATAGTCTTGTTTGTATTTTTATCATTAACCAAAGTCAACAGTAAGTTCATAGCTTTGACTCTGCTCTTGCACGCCTAAAGTGAATGGGAACCTACGTGAGCAGATGGCTCTGCCCCGACAGGTTGGCTGTTTGGAGGAGAAACGTGTGGAACTGGAGACCTACGAAGTGTGACCACAAGGGAAGGCTAAGGAAATTGGGAAATTGGGATTATTTCCTGTAGAAAAGAGAGGATACTGTGAGCCTGTGTGTTAAAGGTTTATTTTAATGTGCAGGAAAGTGTCAGGAGGAGGATTATGATCGGTTTGTTCTCTGACAGCTCAGGAAGACTTAAGCTGCAGGGAAGGAGATGTAGGACAGAGTGCAGAAAGATGCTTCTGACTGCACTGACACCACACCTGGAGACAGGGGTTTCAAGAACAGGCTGCAGGAGCTTTCTGAAGGGTGCCTGGGGGATGCTGGATCCCGCACCAGCTTTGGGGAGGGATCAGAGGACCTGCTGAATTCCTTTCCATCCTGTAAGTGATTGCAGGTGTCTGAGCAAAGCCTCCCAGGTGATGAATCAAATGAGCCTTCCCTTCCCCAGGGCTGAGGTCTGCCTCTGAGCTTTCTACCCCACTGGATCTCCTGGTAAGCATGCAGACACCAGCCTCTCTAACAATCCTGGCTGGCCCATTGCTGGTGTTGTAGTTTGTCCCAAACAGTGATGCAGGTAAGCCCTGGGCAAGCTCAATGGACATGTCACTTCTGTCCCTGTGCTTTGCATGTACGGCCTTGCAGCTGGATTCTGTATTTTGTTTGAAACAATCTATTTCCTTTTATATATCTTAGTATGGCACCAGTGGCTATCACCTTCCTCCCTACGCTGAGTTTGGTTCCTCTGCTCAGCACGTGCACACTTCATTACGTGCCCCAGCTCCTCATGCAGTCAGCGTGTGGGCACCTCCTCAGCGACGTGGCCTTGCGTCACTGCGCGCCGTGGTGTTTTGTGGCACAAAGTGTTTGGCTGGGAGCAAGGGCTCGTAGGCTTTCTCCTGCCAGGGAGGCTCTTTCTGGGAGCTGGGCTTTGTTTTCTGTGCCACTAGAGGGAAACCTCAGCCTTTGCATGGAAACGGAGGCACTGCAGCTGCAGGATGCTGGAACAGCACGGAGATGTACGTGTAATATATACACGGATTGTTGCTGGCTGCATGGCCCACGCAGTCTTGCTGTTGCAATAAAGTGAAGATTGTCGTAAGAGGGTCTCTTTCCCCCTTGGAAGAAAATCTGTCAACGTTTGGAGCAAAGCAGTCCTGTGGGAGCCCTCACAAAGCGTCACAGTTCAGCTGTGTACACGACTCCTTTTCTCCTCCCCTCCTTAATAATGGGACAAAATGAGTCATTATGAAGTGTACGGTCCTTCGTTTTCCAGAAGTATCTGTAAAGTCCTGCCAGCAGCTCAGACAGAGGACTCTAAGCGTTATTCAAGGGGAGACCATGGTTTCAATCCAGCACTTGAGGCTGAGGAGATGATGCATCATAATAACTTCGTGTGTTTGGGTCTCTTCTGGGTGCAAGTTTCTCCAAAATTAATAACTTTCTCATAAACCGTGTTCTAATTTGAATTATTATTATTATTTTTTTAATAACTTTTGTCGTGCACAGTGCCCAGGATGGGACTCGTGTGGGTATTCAGGGGAAAGCATTGCGTTAGCAGTGTTTTAGCTGCTAATGGATTTCTCTTAGCTAAGCAAAGGCTGACTGGTGCTGCACTGCGGACGATGTCTCGGTATTTGGGGGTGGCTGGCGCCGGAGCAGTCAGGGTGTCAGCGTGGGACTCGTGTAAGCAAAGT
The DNA here is from genome assembly GCF_002078875.1 of Numida meleagris. Taxonomy (NCBI): domain Eukaryota; kingdom Metazoa; phylum Chordata; class Aves; order Galliformes; family Numididae; genus Numida; species Numida meleagris. The sequence continues at coordinate 28,072,182 of NC_034415.1, forward strand.
GTGGGTAACGGATCCTCCGCCTTCCATTTTAAGAGTGACCTTTAGCTTGCTGGAGGCTGCAAAACGCTGCCGTGCCCGCGGGAGGCTTTTCCTCCAGGGCCACGCGGATCTGCTGGGCTGGCAAAAACGCCGGGCAGCGCATCGGTGTGTGTGTGTGCGAGCGGGTGCTGAGCCACGGACGGAGGGCCAGGAGGGCGGACGGTGCCGGCGGCGGTAGCGGGGAATGGCGAGAAGCCGTGCCTGGAGGGAGCAGAAGGCAGCGAAGGAGGCAAAAATCACCTTGTGCTGACTGCTGGGACAGCGGCGTGGGGTTGCGTGTTCTCCGTGACATTGATCCTCCACGGCAAGTGCAGAGAAACATCTTCAGTTACAGGAGCCGTGTTCAGCTCAACGTTCAAGGAGCTATTTTTGGGTGCTCGGCAACTTTGCTGAGCTCCTGTCCAGTAGGTGTGCCATTGCCGGTGTCGAGACTCATACATTTTTTTTGATTATTCTTTTTTTTTTTTTTGTATTTAATTGTAGTTTACTTCTTAAATGCGTTTATTTGAAAAAAGAACATGGAAGCTGCTCCTCTGCCTCTGCTGACTGTGCCAACAGCTCCTTACAATGATCAGAAACCGGGAACCAGCGGATTACGGAAGAAGACCTATTATTTTGAATCCAAACTGAACTATCTGCAGAACTTTATCCAGAGTATATTTTTTTCCATAGATCTAAGAGATCGCCAAGGATCTTCTATGGTAGTTGGAGGTGATGGAAGGTACCTTAATAAGGCTGCAGTGGAACTGATAGTCCAAATGGCTGCTGCCAACGGGGTTGGTAAATGCTAGATGACTAAATTCCTATGGTTGTATAGCTGACAAATGCAGAAAACCAAAATAAATTAGTCAGTGTGAGATTGAATTTCCCCACAGATTTTATTCAACTGCTAACAGATAACTTTTCAGTGGAAAATTGGACTGGTAATACTGAAATTATTACTGCTTAACTCATTTTTAAGCAGTGCAGTTGGATAGAAGTATGTGGAAATACATGCGGAGCAAAAAAAAAAATAAATAGTCCGTGTCTTCTGTATGTTCCCATTTTGTGCTTTGACATGCTACAAGCTATTGGCACTTGTGGGCTTCGTAATGTCTCCATCAGATTGCAGAACCCTGTTAATTTTAGGAAAAGGAGCGAGCAATAGAGCCTGGCTCTCCCGCAGCTTGGCAGAAGCTGTGCCAGCTCTGAGCTGCTCAGCAAGTGGAAAGGCAAAATGTGGGCTCTGTTTCTCAGCAGGTACGAGTTGTGGCTGTGTGGTTTGCACTCCAGAAGCCTTTGAACATTGAAAAGAAAGTTAGCAGTGAGTGCAGACCCGTACAGCGATCTCTGGTTGTGCGGGAAGCAGATCGGACCAGGCTGTTTGCAGCAGAGCACGGCTCAAGCACCGCAGTGCTATTGGGCACTGGGCTTGTAGCTGTGCTCCCTGTTGCTTTTTAAGAAGAAAAAACTCTGCTGACTGTTCTGCGTCTCTTAACGCAGAGCAAAACTTTACGCTAAGAGATCTGGCTTATGGGAATGTGTTTGACAGACAAGCTTATCCGATCACAACAGGGTGATTTGTAATGAGCAATCGAATAAAAGGAGAGAGAGAGATGTATTTTTAAATCAACATGTTTTCCAGCTGGAAAAGAAAAATCCTTTGGCCTTGCAAATTAATGTGTTCCTCTTAAGTCAGTGCATGGGCTGAGCAGAAGAGCTGGAGAATGTGCAGAAAGCAAGAGCCAGGCCTGCTGCCTGGGCTTCTTGACACCAGGACAAGTTTCCTGCTGGTAAAGATGAGATTAAGCCGATCTGCATCAGCTGAGACTTCTCTGCTGCACTACTTTCCAGCAGTGTGTCCCATGTCTGGCTAACGACGAGTTTCACTGTTGGGCTTGGTATTTTCTGTTAGCCGTTTTTATGTAGTCTGGCTAAAACCTGTGACTTTATTCATCAGCTTTGTGCTAATCTCGCTCTGTGGAGCAGAAGAGATGAGTCCAAGGATGTGTTCAACTATAAAAAGCCACGAGGGAGGGCATGCATGTCGTATTTTGGATGTGCAGAAGTGTCTGTTGGCTTGTGCCAGAGACAGGTGCTGTCACCTCCACAGATGCGGGATCAGCAGGATTTCCGAGTAGCTCTGAGCATGCTCGCTGTGCCTGCGGAGCATGATTCACGTTGTCTGTGTTAAATGCCAGTTATGGGGTTAAGGAAGTGTCCAAGGTTGTTTGTCAGCTTAACGTGAAGGGTGCACAGGGGAAGGTCTGTGTTCAGGGCTATACTGGCACGGAGCATGGGCTGTTTGGAGCTGTATGACTAGCGTCCTCAGCCTGGAAAACATGGTTTTGGGGTAAAGAACACCAGAAGCATCAACCTGTGTCACTGGGGTGCGGAGGGGACCCGTGGGAGGCCCTCGCTGCTGAAACAAAGCATGAAGCGGATAGAAAGCAAAACCCACGTAGATCAGACTGCTACAAATTTGATGCTTGGCATAATGCATCCTGTGATCTAGATAGTCGGGCACTATAAGGGCAGCAGCACTAGGTTCTCTGACCAGCTGATAGAAAGGCCTTCACACTGGGTTTCTAAGCTGCCGTTTCAGGTCTATGCCCGTGGCTTGCTGTAGGCACGGATATCTCAGCTCCCCACTCACCTGGCAGCCGTGCTGTGCAGTAACCAAAGGGCAGCACAGGGGCTTAGCGCCCGGCGGTGCCACAGGCAGGAATGGCAGCCATCCCACATAGCCAGCTTAGCACCGCGCCAGGCCTTCGGGCTGGGCAGGCTGGCTTTTGTCTTCTGGTTCCTCTTGCCTTTGAATGAAATTCCTCCTCTTTTCTCGGTTGTATTCAGGGTCTAATCTCCTTGGCTGACGGAGAGCGGTCTGGTGTATTTTTAAATCTCTATCACCTCATTTGGGGGCTACAGTAAGGGGCATGTTCTTCCAGAAAAACATTTATCTTGTGTTTTACTACATGAACCCCGGCAACTGGATCCTGATTACCTTGTGCTGCTTAGCACGTTGGTCTGGATTTAATCTCAGTGATATTACCGAATTTATGGGAGGGAGGTGCGTTACCCGCTGAGAGTAAGAGAATCTGCATGTGGTCCCGTGGGAGCAGTGATGATGATCGACTTTTTGTTTTGCTTTGGCTTCTCTCAGCCCCATTGTGTCTTTTGAAAGCAATGTTGGAGACCACAGGCAAAGGTTTTTTTGTTTTGTTTTGTTCAGATGCCTCTGGAAAGTGCAGGCTGCCATTTCCAGCGTTCATAAGCGAAAATGCTAAAAAGGCACAACAGAGCAGGGTCAGATGCTGACCTTCAAGTTATATAGCAGAGGGCTTTGCAGCCTCCCAGAATCAATCTATTTGCTTCAGGACCTCTGCCATCCAGGTGCCCCCTGACGAGGCTCTGCTCTACCTGTTGCTGGTGTTTGGTGCTTTTGCTGTTCTTGGAATTTAAGGCTCCAAGTAGTTTGTTCTGCCCTTTAATTTTCAGATTGGCCGCTTGGTCATCGGGCAGAACGGCATTCTCTCCACCCCAGCAGTGTCCTGCATCATCAGGAAAATCAAAGCCATCGGCGGCATCATTCTGACGGCCAGCCACAACCCTGGTGGGCCCAATGGAGATTTTGGGATTAAATTCAATACAGCCAATGGAGGTAAAGTTGCTTGGTCGATTCTTGTTTGCTTTGTTTCTGCTTGGCTTGCCTTGTGTTGGCAACAAAGAACCCAGTTTAATTGTTTTAACATCAGAGAGGTTCAGTGAGTGGCCTGAGCAGTGAGTGGATTTCCCTAAACATGGAATTATAGTGGCTGAAGTTGGCAGGGACCTCTAGGTCCATCTGCTCCAACCCCTGCTCCAGCATCGACACCCAGAGCAGCTTGCTCAGGACCACATCCAGAGCAATTGATGTGCTCCTTGGTATTCGTAGTGAGGCATTCCCAGCCCCAGGCCTTTTCATGTAGCTCTGCAGTGCTCTTCCCTCACACTCTGTTTCTTTAACTTCTCCCCCCTTGCTTGTTATATCTTATAGGTCCTGCTCCAGAAGGTATCACGGACAAAATTTTCCAAATTAGCAAAAAAATTGAAGAATATGCAATCTGCCCAGATCTCAAGGTGGACCTGGGTACCATTGGAAAACAGCAGTTTGATTTGGAGAACAAATTTAAACCCTTTACAGGTAAATGACTGTTCTTCCCCTTAGGAAGTTTCCTTTCAGGTGAAGCTAGCACGGGCCTCTGTAGAACAAGGACACTTGGTGCTTCGAAGGGCACATGGTCATTCTGACCTTCCCTTCTCATCTATTGGATAATCCAAGCAAGAATATCTGTCCTGGTCATCATAGATTTTATTTATTTATTTATTTATTTGCCTTCATCCCACCTTGTCTAGATATTTTAATTATATCGTTGTTTCTGTTTGCTTGGCCCATTAGTTGCAAAGGTGCAACTGTTTCAGACTGTCAGGTGCACAGTTCACGCTGACGTTGGTGGAGATTGGAACTCTATTTTTATATGTTTTTTTTTTTCCTCTAATCCCACTCTACACATAACTGGAGTGAAATGGAAACTTCTCAAAGGGTGTCCGAGCAGCTGAGGCTGTGGTTGGAGTCTGTGACTAGCAGAGAACTGGGAAAAATGTTTGTCTTCAGGATTTTGTTGGTCTGCTTGGTCTGTAATCCCATTAGCAGCAGCAGCCCGTAACTAAATGTTTCTTAGTATAGGAACATTACCATCATCTTTATGAAATGATTCTATGGGATGTTTAAAGGCTCTATGCTGAGCCCTGGCCCTTTGCACTGAGGACTGTCAGCACAGTGGCTCATGTACCAGAATTGCTTTTCTGCATGGAGTTCAGATTGTCAGGGTTAGTTTCTCTCTACTTTTCTTTTTTCCAGTGGAAATTGTGGACTCTGTAGAAGCTTACGCAAATATGCTGAGGAACATCTTTGACTTCAATGCATTAAAGGAACTGCTTTCGGGGAAAAACCACCTCAAGATTCGCATCGATGCAATGCATGGAGGTATGAGTGGGCTTGGGTCTGCTGGCCACTAGGGTTTTGCCTCCTGCTTCCCAGAGAAGGCTTTTCCTCACTTTTTTGTTACTGATGTTTGAGAGCAGTAAGTCCTGTTGTGCTGCTGGATCGCTGTGAATCAGACACACAGTTTGTGCTCTTGTCATTCTAATACCTCAGTGTGCTTGAGGTGTAAGTTCTTCTTTACCCGGTGCTTGACTCCTTCCTTCTCATGTTTTCCCATGGCAGTTGTGGGCCCTTATGTGAAGAAGATCCTGTGTGAGGAGCTGGGAGCCCCAGCAAACTCCGCTGTGAACTGCACCCCCCTGGAGGACTTTGGTGGCCACCATCCCGACCCCAACCTGACCTACGCTGCTGACCTGGTCCAGACCATGAAGACGGGAGAGTACGACTTTGGAGCTGCTTTTGATGGAGATGGGGTAAATGGGCTGCTCTGTGTTCATCTTTTTGCCCTCTGATGCGAAGGGAGGATGTTGGCAGAGGAGGGAGGAGGTGAAGACCTTTCTTCTCTTCTCCCTTCTGTAACTGCAGATAGATGGGAACCACTTGATGCAGTTCACAACTGTTGGCAGTAGTTGACTACTGTGTAAATAATGAAGTCCAAACGGTATTTAAATGGCTTTAAAGGTTATGAAAAATCAGCAGGAAGTTGAAATACTGTAGAGGTGTTGCTATTTAACTTTTTCCTAATGCTGAATTTAGTGCAGTACAGTAAAAAAAAAATCCGTGGCCATGGGTTTACAGGCTGTGCCAGCAAAGTAGCACAATTTCTGCATTGCAGCCTCTTTGCACAAAGCTGGGACGTGAGCTGTTTCTCTTGTCTTTGTCAGGACCGCAACATGATTCTCGGGAAGCACGGCTTCTTTGTGAACCCCTCTGACTCCGTCGCTGTCATCGCTGCCAACATTTTCAGTATCCCTTACTTCCAGCAGACCGGGGTCCGTGGCTTTGCCCGCAGCATGCCCACCAGCGGGGCTCTCGACAGGTAGCACCTAGCTCTGTGCACAGTGCCCTCCCAAGGCAGCAACTGTCCCTTTTCTGGCACATGTCCGTAGTGGGGAGCGTGGGTTGCCTCAAGGGCAAAACAATTCTGGCTGCTGTGGGCTGGGTTCTGGGGTCAGTGAAGTTTAATGTATTAAATCCTGTTTGAGGACGTGGCAGAGCTGGGTTCTGCTCTTGGCTCTCTTTCTTCTCTATGGATAAATCCAAAGAAATGCCCTCCCCCCTCCCTTTGTTTTTTAAATGTAAGTTTTGGTCTGTTACTGATAATTTATTTGTGCAATGCTTTGACATCTACAACTGCAACGATTTTGAAGAGCTGTATATTTATTCTTCAGTTGCTCTTCCCAACAATCTCCCGAAAGGTGTAACACAAGGATAAAATACAGCATGGCTGTACAAAGAACAGCTCTTAATAATAAGAGTTAATAATAAAAAGCAGAGGCATGACCTGCTTTTAGTGTTACCCCGAAGGAGATGTGTGGTAACTGCTGAGGCTCCTGCTGCAGTGTTTCACGTGGGTTCACTAAGCCCAGGTGTGTGTGATGTAGCCTTCTTGCCTTCGAAGGGTGGCCCACGCGACAAAGATTGCTTTGTATGAGACTCCTACTGGCTGGAAGTTCTTTGGAAACTTGATGGACGCAAACAAACTGTCTCTGTGTGGAGAGGAAAGTTTTGGTACTGGTAAGTGGGTGTTCCTGATCTCACTAACGAAGGCACTATTCCTCTTTGTAGTTCTTTACTGTGCTGGCATATTTGGGGTTTATCTTTCACGTGAGGTTAATACTTCTAAAATCATATAACAAAAAAGCTTGCAAGAATTCCCGGTGGAAGCATACACAGTGCTCAGAGTTCTGTCAGGCAAAAGCTCACTCTTCTTCCAGTGGGCATAAGGAGATATGCAGGAAGTCTAAGGGCCTCTTTACTAGCCCGGTCATTGAGTCTATGGGGATTAAGTGCAGCGTTAAATGTATTTTTCAACTCTTGGTGGCCAGGAAAACCTTCTAAATGTTTTCATTTCTGGAAAGAAATATGGTTTGGAGCATGCAGTTTTATTAGGGGAGGTTTCAGGTCGCTATTAAATCTCTGAGCTTAATAGGGCCCTCATTTTCCTGTTCTAAAAACAAGGTATGATTTATAAAGTTTAAATTAACACTTGCCTTTGAACAGTCGAAGCAAGTTATTGGGTTACTGAGAAACAAAGCGAACATCTTAAGGAATTTACTGGGGGTGCACGCGTGATGCACGGCCGTTATTTGTGCAGGTTCCACGCCGTGCCTGAAACATGTAGCGTTGCATTGCTGGTAGGCCACGGCCTGGTTACCTCCTGGTGCCCGCCCCACAGTGCCACTGTTGTGGGGTGTGAGTTTGCACCTCTCTCCTGCATCAAGGCCGGGGTTTGTCTGACCTGGGTTGTCCTTGAGATCTTGTTCGTCCATTGTGTGTAGGCCTCAGGACAGTGGGGCAGCCAGAGGTGCAGTGCTTGGGGGGTTTTATGTGGAGTGATTTGGGGTCAAAACTTGCATGTTTCCATCCCACCGCCTCATATTTTAGCATGCTTTTAGGTGTTTCATGGAGCAGGGGTGGCTTTAAATCCTCAAACACTGGATATAAAGTACTTTGTGGATTTGGGACACAAAATGTTGCCACCTCAGCTACCAAGAAGCATGGCATTGTAGACTGGCTGAAAGCTGATTGCCGTGGGGCTGAAGAAGTCACTGGGGGCAAAACTTTTGCTATCAGATGCTATTCTAGTAAACAGAACTTGGCCTCAGCCTGGAAGGAAAGGGGAATTTGGATAACATGGTGTCTCTGTAAAGATATCTTGAGTGTAATTGTGAGCATAGAAGGATTTTGGAGTTTAGCCCTGAATGATTTCAGCATGCGTTAAGTTTATGTTGCGGCCTTTAGCTGATGAAAGTGGCTTAGCGTTTAGAAAATACAAACAACGGCAGCAAATGATTCATGGAGCTGCTGATAGGAGCTGGGCTCTAACGAGCAGCTCTCTGAAATTGCTTCCATCTTCTGTTGCGTGTGCAATGAGCTCATGGTTTCTTTCCAACCCATGATAGGTAGGTGACTACACTGCCAATAAAAGTGACTGAAACCACGTGCAGTGGGGCTGAGAGGGAGGCTTGGTGTTTTGGCTGAGCTGCATCACGCCTGGGCTGCGTGTTGGGGTGTTTGTTGGGGGAACACTGGCAAAGGGCTGGGGCAGCCTGTGCTGGGCTCCCTGCAATGCAGAGGGCATTTGTCTGTCTGGCGAAGGCCCTTTAAAGAATGAAAGGAGGCAAGGGAGGTTGTTCGATAGCAATTTAATGAGGAGTTGTTTGGAGTCTGACAGTGTGAGTGCTGAATGGGAGCGAGGTGAAGGAGCAGCCAAAGAGACCCAGTAAAAATTGAAACAAACTGCGACCCGGTGGATGAGGGTCCGGCAGCAATTAGAGTAATGCGACGTGACAGAATTGCTGCTTGCTTTCTGGGGTGTTTTATTCCAGCAATAAGTTGATACATCACATGGGGCTCCTGTTTATTTAGCATTCCTCTCCATCACCTCTGCACAGCTCTCGGCTGTGCAGGGCTGTGAGGATAATTTACCACCACATCCACAATGTGGGGTTTGTGTCGCACCCGGCATGGCCCCAGCCCTTCTCCCCAGTTGACTTTTTTTGGGGTGAAATGGCGGCTCTGGCCAACTCTCCCCATTGGCAGGTGTGCCCTGGCTCCTTGGGGTTTTGGTAATACTAGCCTGGACGTTTTCCAGAGCCCAAAGGATAAGACCCAGAAGCTGTGCATTGAGCTTAGCACTAAGCTCGCCAGCCAGGAAGACAGAGGCTGGGTTGGATGTGCTCTGGCTGCTGTTGGATCCCACATTGAACTCTGGTGTTCGGGGCTGGGATGAGTTGATCTCTGTGTGTGAATGAAATCCTCACGCTGCTGCCCCTGTGGCTGCTTTGTCCCTCAGCACCCTGTGATCTCAGAGCCCTTAGGGTCTGGCTTCCTCAGTGAGGGCTGGCATTTCTCTTGGTGCTCAGCCAGCGTCTGTGCCATCAGGGTGTGCTGACTTGCCAGACGGTGTGTGACAGCTGCTCAAAGAGGCTGATGGTAGTTCCCGAGCTGCTCCTTTGCATTTGCCTTTTTATTTATTTATTTATTTATTTATTTCAATGACCTTTTTAGAGCACATTCCTCATTACTTCCTTGGGAACAGAATGACGGATCTGTGAGCAATGAGTGCATTTTAAAGGGGGCCAAGTGTTTTATTTGGGCTATAGCTGAAAGCAGATGATATCTTGAACTGCTTTCACAACCCACGGGCATCCAGCTTGTGAAATGCCTTCCACTTGTGGGGCCGTACTACTGCCAGCTTTGTGGAGGAGCGGAGCTGAAGTAGGGCTGTGTGCAGGCTCTGGCCTGGCAGGAGGAGGACAACGTAACGTGTCTGTGCCGTGGCTCTCTGCAGGCTCTGACCATATCCGCGAGAAGGATGGGCTCTGGGCGGTCCTGGCCTGGCTGTCCATCCTGGCTGCCCGCAAGCAGAGCGTGGAGGACATCATGAAAGATCACTGGCAGAAGTACGGCAGGAACTTCTTCACCAGGTGAGGAAGCACTCCGAGCACCTTGTCCTTTCCTCTGCTGTGTGGCTGACCAATATGAGCCCTCGTGAAGGTGCTCAGAGACCCGAGCACTGACAGCACCAGCATTGCTACCACAGCAGTTTCTGCCCTGTTGCACTTGCTCTTTCTGTGGTGTTGCAGTGGTTTGAAGCTCCCTAGCTAGTTTGTGCAGCTTCTCTGGGTCCAATAAACCCATGGGTATTCACCTTCATGTTTCACAGTGTCCAGTTTAGGATTTGTTACACTGAATACAGCCTATTCAGTGTCAAATACTGTGAAGGTTGTACAAGTCTTACATCTGCGAGTTAGGTTTGTGGTTTTTTTTTTAATTTAATGGAGATCTTTTCTTGAGAGAATTTCTCCTACTGTTTGAACAGTATGCTTCCTTAGTCTATGTCTTACAAATTAGTTTGTAATATCTTGAGCGATGGCTTTGTCTCACTGAATGGGCATCCAGCTCCTAGGCAGTTATTTACCTGGTTGAGTTTCTGTTCAGTTCCAAAATACTCTTAATTGAAACTACTATAGACATAGGAGATGAAAAGGGAGAGCTGACCTGCATGTCAGCAGAAGAGGGGATGCTATCTGGAGTGAGACCATTAGGCAGAAATCCTTCACTTGGGAAGACCTACATGAAATTTCTGTCTCCAATTGCCAAATGAAAGAACTTGCCTTTTCCCTTTATTTATGGCTTTTTTCCCCTCCATACCACAAAGCCAGCATACATCTAAGGCATTTAAAGCTGTGGAAAAAATGCCAAGATCTAGAATAAAAAGGTAGTCTTCAAGCACCAGAGGTATGTCTGCATAGCAAGCTAGGTGCTGTGGAAGGCAGCTAGCAAGCCCATGCGTGCTCCATCTGGCTGGCTGGCCAAATAAAAGCTGTGCACATCACACTGACAATCAGAGTACCAAGTCTCAGGTCCTGATTTGTGCACACGCTGGAGCTGCTGCTCTTTGCTGCTTCTCTTACTTACATTAGTTAGATCAAAGCTGGCACTGGGTGTTATCATGTGCTGCAATCACACCTTTGCTTTGCTGTGGGGACATGCTGAGGTGTTCAGGCAGAGCTGTTATCAGGAGGAGCCTGTCGAGATCCTAACAGAGGAACTGGAATAAATGCTTTGTAGCCAGTGTCGTTGGAATCTGGTCCTTCATCTGTCTCAAATGTATCTGTGATAGGTTGCTGTGTATCCCACGGATTTGTATTGCATCCATGTAGTGCTGCATCTGTCCTCCTCTCCTTTCTTTTAGTCCTTGTCTCCAGTAAGAGTAGAAAACATATGTGGGGCTGATCATAGTGTTGTTAAACAAGGACATCGCAAAACATTGCTGCTAATTACAGACCTCCCTAATCTTTGTTTTCATGTGGACTGTTGTAGATACGACTATGAGGAGGTGGATGCAGATGCAGCTGGTAAAATGATGAAGGATTTGGAGACTGTGATGTTCGACCGCTCCTTTGTGGGAAAGCAGTTATCAGCCGGTGACAAAGTCTACACGGTTGAGAAAGCCGATAACTTTGAGTACAACGATCCCGTGGATGGAAGCGTCTCCAGAAACCAGGTGGGCAAAACACCTCCTGGGCTGGCCGTGGCCTCTGAGAGCTGTGTGCTGAATGTTGGGCTTCTTTGTCCATGGCATCTGCCCTTTCTATGAAGCCAAGGAGTGCATTTGACCCTTGGGAAAGGTTTTTCTCCTCTGTGTTTGCCAGTGGGATCTTGGCCTTTGCGAAGGGAACGGCTGCCTTGGAGAGGGTGCTGGAAGAGGGAAGGGTCTGGAGGCTGCTTGGAGCAGAGCAGGGCCGGGCTGGGTGCCACGGACAATGCCTGGGTACCCAAGGGGCGCGTGGCTGAGCGGCTCTGCTCCTCTCTCCCCAGGGCTTGCGGCTCATCTTCTCCGATGGCTCTCGCATCATCTTCCGGCTGAGCGGCACCGGCAGCGCTGGAGCGACCGTGCGGCTCTACATAGACAGCTATGAGAAGGATGCTAAGAAGATCCACGAAGACCCGCAGGTAGGTGTTACATCTGAGTCGTGGCATGGCTGGCTCACAGCTTTACTAAAAAGCGTGGATCTTTGCTTTACTACTGCTTTGCTTAGAGCCGTGTAGAGGTGCTGGGTGTTTTGGAAGCAAGGGCTTTGATATCTTCAATCCCAGTGTAAAAAGCTCTGTGTGGAACAAGCATGACTTATTCAGAATCTCTCACAGCTGCTTTTGCAGTCGCGCATCAGTTTTCCTGTTTACGTTACATCTGCGGCTGATTCCAGGTGTGGAAGGAAACTTTCCAACCTGAACTGACCCTCTGGGCACAATGTTGCTTCACTCCGGATAAGACGAGCTCATTTCTATGCAGAATTTGAGAAATAAGTGTTTTAAACAAATACATTTCTGTAGAAAAGAAAGCTGCAGCCGCTTTTAAGACGACGCTGACCTGTTCTGTACCCAGTTTGATGCATGTTCTTTCTGGCATCACCTAATACCGAAAGAATCCTCATTTTCCATCCCCCAGCAAAGAGAACTCTTTGTGCACGGCTTGCAGTTTTTGACAAAGACTTCAGAAATGCGGGAGGTGGAGGCGATGCGCACAGGCTGCGCGTGACGCTCTGCCCCCGGTCCTGAGCCATCTCTCCCCTCTTGCAGGTCATGCTGGCTCCTCTCATTTCTATTGCACTGAAACTCTCACAGCTTCATGAAAGAACCGGCCGCACCGGTCCCACTGTTATAACATAAAGGCTCGTCCTGGCACCAAGGGAAAGAAGCCAGCCCGTCGCCTCTTTTATTGTCGGGTCTGTCTCTATAAAAGGAATATTAATTTTATCTGTGTATTTAAGAACACTGCCCGCTACAGATAGACAATAAAAACTAGCTCCTGTCAACACTTAGTGTGCACACTGCTGTGCTGCTTTTCTGCGTCACACAGCACTGCTGGCACGTTGGTATGGTGCTCGTTAGCACAGCCTTTTGGGTTAGCATATGTACTTATTTTTTTTTTCTTTGCTTAAACAAAAGGCTCTAGAAATAACAAAGAACCAAACTCCCTGAATTACTGATGAATATAGTCTCTCTCTTGGAAACTTTCCTGGAAAAGGAGTGCACTTTACCCTTGTTAATATGTTGTCTTTAAAATTTGATGTCTGGACTTGCATTAATACTGAGTATTTTTCACTCACGTGGATTTTTTCCCTTTCAGAACAAATTATGTACATTGCTCTCTATTTGCCTTGCTATCTGTATAAGAAAAAAGCCACAACACACCCTCCCCCACGAAACAAGCAGTAACGGTCATTGCAGGATATTAAAGTGGTATGAGCTACAATTACTGTTTGGTGTTCTTTTATTTTCTTGCACCGTGATAGGCTCCCTTTTGAAGACCAAAAGACCATTTTGATGAGCTCGTTTGGTTGAGCGTGGATGGCAAGATCCTTGGAATAATCACAGTTGCAAGCATTTATGTGCTAAGTCTTCTCCAAGGGCATGGAGAGGGTGACTCTGGAAACTGCTGGGTGTCAGTGCAGCTCCCTGCCCTCGTGCTGGGGGCTGTCCCCTCCACGCTGAGCTGGGTCCTGCTCCTATCCCAGCCTGCTGCTGGTGTGCTGGGGAGGACGGGCTGTGCTTGTGGTGCCCTCAGCCACCAAGGTGATGCTCTCCAGCACAGGGGCTTGGGAAGGTAAACCCGGCTTAATCCATAGTACCGCACTGGTTTATCCTCTCTTTCTCTAGGCTGTTAAATGATGTTAGTAGAAGTAGTTGCATTGGTGGGAGTGGTATTAGGGGGTTTACCCTCTTTTACTTTGTGTGCCATTGTCACCCAAGCTCTGGTTGGGCTCGGCAGTGCAGGGCACGTGGGAACACTGCCCGTGCAGCTGAAATTCAGGCTGGGTCCCTGGACAGGCCTGAGGGAACAGCTCTGTTTTCCAGGAATGTGAAGCATCCCACCTTTGCCCTCGGCGCAGCGCTGCCAGCAAAACTTCTGAGGTCGATGCAGATGTGCTGACAAAAAGCTCTTTATCTCATCTTCTGTACAGAGGTGAGGTGTCTCTTCTGACGAGCAGACCTTCTGCTAAATCCATGCTAACAGCTTTGCTGGCAGAGCTGTTTTCATGGAATCACAGACTGGTTTGGGTTGGAAGGGACATTAAAGCCCACCCAGTTCCAACCTCTGCCGTGGGGCTTGCCCAGGGCCCCATCCATCCTGGCCTTGAATACCTCCAGGGATGGGGCAGCCATCTGTTTTGAGGCAGGACAAGTTAAAACCTAAGCCCCCCCAGCACTGCTGCTGCTCGTGGTGTGCCTGAGCCCTGCTGCTGGAGCTCTGGTCCTAAGCAGCTGTGTGCTGTCAGGAATGCATGTCACTTAAGGAAGCACAAGGAAAGAAATGCAAAACCCTGGCAAATGCCTGCAGTTTCTGCATTCAAGGAAGAAAAGGAAAAAAACACTGAATCAGACCTGATTTGTGTGTGAAAGGGAAGTTAAATGTGGTCCAGCCCATGCTCATTGCTTACACCCTCATGCACAGAAGGGTATCAAAGTGAGATTGTGCGATCCAGGCCCTGTCCAAGGTGTGAGCATGGTGCTCTGTGTGGGACTTTGATCTCCTTTGTCAAAAAGCATGCCCAGCTGGGTGTGGAAAGGAGATGCCTTTCATTTGACAGTTATTGCTTTGAGCCTTCTCTGGGTGGCACTAGCCACACATCACCCTCTTGAGTGTCTCCTGGGTCACTGCAGGCCAGCTTCTGCTAGGATGGCAGAGGAGCTCGAGTGACACAGGACTAAAAGTTGCTGTGTTTCACTCTACTGTCACATCTCTGCTCCATTGCCTTCCCCTGGTGCAGCACACATGGGGCTTGTCTGCCCCTTTTTCTTCAAGTTCAAGGAAATTGCTGCTGGGAAACCTCCTTTTGGGTTATTTTCTAACACGTGTACTGGCAAATACTGATTTCACTCCTGTAATAGATGCCTTCCTTCCCTGAGAGCTGGGCTGTGATAAAAATGTCCCATGTCTGCAGCTGCCCTGTGTTGGAGGGCTGCTCCTCTCTTCCCTTTTTAATCTGCAGGGGAGATTTGTCATTGTGTGAGTGAAGCATTGGGGCTCTAATGAAGGATGCTGCTTCCACACTGTGTCAGACATCGTTAGTGCAGACACCACTGGGACTTGTTGCTAAATGAACGGGTTTGCCAGTGCCCAAATTAATCCGGGAGCCGCCTGGCTTCTGAGCACTCCAAGCCTAAATCTACTTGACAGCTTCTTCTGGAGGGACAAATATGGTGTGGAAACATTTGATCCCTCAGCCAGCTAATAACTTGAGAACAATGTAAATCAGTGATTATAAAGTGCTCAAAGAGACAAAAGGAGAATTCACATTTGCATCGTCGAGCTTCAGTCCAGCGTGACTCTCAAAACAAGCTGCAGTTGCAAATAATGCATTTGTTCTTTGTGTGAACGCCTTCATCTCAAGGAGCCCCTTGGGAAGCCGGGTTGTGTCCTCCTGGTGGCGTGGACTGGGGTGACCCCGGTGCTGTGTGCACTGCTGACAAGGAGGAGGCTGGTGTGTGATTCTGGGGGAGCAGTGTTATCTGTGCCACGTGCGCTCCTCCCAGTGGAGCCACGTTTTGGGCAAGTTCTGCAAATGAAAGCCTGTTCCCTGGGGCTTTGGCAGTGTGTAACATCTCCAGGACCAGGTGTGAAGCTACTTGCGCTCCCAGCTTTGCCTTAGGTACAGTTGCTCCTTTCCCCTAAAGCAGAACACATTTCCCTACTGGCTCACTGAGCAGCACGCAGCTCTCAGTCCAAGTGCCAGCGAGCTCACTGTGAGCACACAGCAAATGAAGCAAATGCGGCCAATTGCTAGGATAACTCACATAGCTCCAAGGGAGGCCTCCATCTGAAGCTACCAGATTTGGTTATGCATAATTTTCTCTAGAAATTCACTTTTACCCTGGGGCTGGATTACGGCGCGTTCCTTCCAAGACAGTGGCTGCCTGCAGCAGCAGAGCAGCTACTCAGCACGTGCCGCTCTCACTGGGCAATGGAGGTGTTTGCAGAGACTCAGCCCCTCCGAGCTTCTGGATCTTTGCATAAAAATTACCACTGCTCTCTTTGCTTCTCTTCAGGCTCAAGCTGTAGGCTGCTGTCTTGAAGGAGCCCAGTCGGATCCAGATGTCTCACCAGTTGTATGCGTTTTCATCTTTATCCCAACTTTACATAAGGCAATATCTGATTTCTACATGCAGTTCCTACTGCCCCAAAATGAAAATATATCTCAAGCAAAAAGCAAGCATAGATGTTCAAGGAGCGGAAATCCTCCCGGGAGTGGAAAGCAGCACAAGGTCTCAGGTTTCTTGTCCCAGCCCTGGTGCCAGGAGCCAGGTGAAGCAGTGGCAGGGTCACTCTGGCCCTTGGGGTGATGGTTTGTTCTGCTGGGATTGGTGAACAGGGCACCCACCACCTCTCTGGGCACCCTGTGCCAGTGCCTCACCACCCTTATCCTAACGAAAATATTGAGGTCTGAGAGGATCAGGGCCAGCAAACCTGAGCTGGGGCTGGGGAGGAGCAGGGCTGTGTGGGTGAGGAGGAGGAGGGTGAGTTAACATGAAGGCTCAGGAGCTGGCGCTGGGTGGAAGTGAGGGGCGCAGGATGATGTATGGAGACCAGGAGGAATTCAAGTTTCAGAGCAGTGATTGGTGGCACAGGGTGACAACCAGATGTGCTGTGTGCCTGTGTGCAGCTCCCTGCAAAGGACTCCTTGGGTCACTCCTGTGAACCTCCCTGCACCTACAGCAGAAAGAAGTCAGAAACAATGTGTTTTGGAGGGAATGAATGAGCAAGGAAAGGCAGAGCCGTGTCCCACTGAACCTGCAGAGCTCTGAACCATTCCACTCTGTGTATATGCACTGCTCCTTGGGGACGGGGGAGGCCAGAAGGGAGTGGAGGAGTTTAGGAAGTCGGCAAGCAGAGTGCTTGTGTTGTTTCTGGCACGGAGTTACCGGCCACGGGTGTCCCTTTGCGGTGCCATTCACCTCCCACAGCCACAACCGAGCCCGCTGCTCCCATTAAGTGTGGCTGAGTTGGTTCCCAGCACAGCAAGGCTGGGGCTGTGGGTCGGGACCACGAGCAAGGTGCAGCAGGAGCCAGAACGAAGCTGATCAGTGCGGATTGAAGTGCTGGAGGCAGCTGCTGCTGAAATGAGGCACGGTGCTCTGCCTTCTGCTCGGGGCCACGGGGGATCCCTGCAGACAGCAGCTGTCCTCAGCGTTGTGCACATTTGTGAGCACAGTCACTGATGTCCCCTCCCTGAACAGCACGCACTGCTGACATCTCGTGTGGCTGCAGTAATGCTGCGCATTAGTCCTGAAAGAGAAAGGGGAAAGAGAGAGAAAGGTTTGTGTCTTCTCCTGACTATGCAAAACCGAATGAAACAGGAGACAGAGACTACAGATCCGCCCTGTCCCAGTGCAGCCCAAAGATAAAAGCGTTAAAATGCCCTGTAATTAGAGCCAGCCTCAAAGAAGAAGTTCTGTGACGGCTGCAGTCAGATGCTCAGCTCTTACACCCCATGGCACAGAACGAAAGAATGCAATTTTTCAGCAGTGCCGGGGTTTTCATTTGGCTCAGCAGCAGTTCAGAGGTGTTTCTCCTTCTGTAGGAAATGTGAACTGATTGTGAGTCTCTGACTGCTCGGGTGGCACGGAAATTATAAGTATTTAAATGACGGTCTTGTCTGGTTCTGACATCTTTCAGTGTAAGCATTGCCTTTTACAAAGGACCAAAGCAAAATGAAAGCATGGGTTATATGCAGAGTAGGCTCAAGAAGTTCATTAGTACATAAGTGTTATTCTAAACAGTTACATCAGAGTTTGTTAGGTTGCTAAATGGCCCCCCAGGCCCTGGTTGGCTTTGCTGGGAGCACCCAAGCTCCTGCCACGTTGCAGAGCTGAGTGTACCTTGAGCGGATCAGTGCTCAGCTTTGAGTGTCCTCCTGATGAAACTGTTGCTTTCGTGGAAACAGAGGTTCTAGGTTATATGGAAAGTAGAGAAGTCACAGGGCTTAGACAGCTTAAGGGCCGATTTCCTAATCTGGGATGCCAGCATTCAGCCTGTGCTATAAGCACTTATTCAAGCTCCTTTTTGACATCCTGCTTTTTCAGTGTTCAAACTAAAAACTCAGTTACCAGCGATCCCCACACACTTCCTGAAATCAAGGGTTTAACTCCCTAATGAGCAACGTGTGGCCGCCAGTCCTCCTGCACATCGCTGCTCTGAGCTCTGGAGCCTGCTCTCCTGAAGCCCCGGGCCATGACCCCACCTCTGTGTGCCTCTTTTGGTGACACCGGGGGCTGTGGCACTGAGGGACGTGGGCAGAGAGCGAGTGGGCTGTGGGTTGGGGAGCTTAGAGGAGCACAACACTGCTGGGCATCCCTTGTGCTGTTTGCAGCTTTGAAAATGTGATTTCAACAATTGAATTTAGGGTTGACACAGAAAGAAGCGTGGCAGAATGCAGGCAAAGCCGCCTGGGTTGACACTGGGGGAATGTCACAGTGCATGAGTTAGGGTTTGGGGTTGGGTTAGAGTTAGGGTTGAGGTTAGATTTAGGGTTTGGATTAGAGTTAGGGTTTGGGTTTGAGTTAGGGTTGGGATTAGAGTTAGGGTTGGGTTTATAACTTGCTCTGATGATCGCAATGTGATGCCAGATGCGAGCTGCCAGCTTTTAGCTTGTGTGCATGCTATTAAAGTCTGCGTGTAACGAGAGCCCTGAGGACAGCCCCGAACTCCGTGCACCGCTCCTGCCCAACTCTGGGTGCAGGGAACACACTACTGGTCCTGGGATGAGAGCAGGGGGGACCCGGAGCTGCATTGTGTGCCCACTTTGGCAGACTGGCTCGTGCAATCAGGGCAGCACTCTTAAAGCAAAGTTTTCTGTATTCTCAAGATGAACTTTCTGATTTGCGTGCTTGTTATTTTGAATGGAAGAAGCTTACTGTAAATTGAAGCTGTTTACTGTATTGCAAAGCAATACGTGGCCAGGGCTGTTGATTAGTACCCAGCTCCCAGCAACAGGTGGGACAGCAGAGCTCCTGGCACCACCTCAGGCATTCACTGTTGAAAACGTTTAGGTCAGCACTGGCAATGTAAGATTTTGTTTTTCTGCTTTCACAAACCAAAAAAAAAAGGGAAGAAACAAAAAGAGATGGAATGGATCCATGCAAATTAAAAAGTAGCAGAAGCTGAACTAGGCGTTTGCGGTTTCAAGTACTGGTAAGCTCTCTATCACAGGGGGAATCAAAGGCAATTTTTAAGCAGCTATTGTGTGTTCTGCTTGAGCTGATTGTTGTAGTGTCTTATAAAAAGCAGCTGAGCTGCATTTTTCAGTTTTCCATACTGGCCTTGAAAGCTCACTGAGTGGCTGACTGCTCCGATGGGTGGGTGTTAAACCCATTCGGTGGCAGAAAGCAGGTACGGAATAAATAAATACTACACTACTGATTTTTTCTGCCACGACTGAGTGAGTTGATGCTGAAGAGCATATAACCTCTGGGTATTCCATAGGAATTGCCTTTTTGATGCAGGGAGGTGCTGGAGATTCTTCCCACTGTGCACTGATCCCTGCACGGTTACGCGCTGTGGTTTGTAGCTCAGTGTTACCGGATCTTTTGTCTACCTGAACTTCTGGACTTCCTTTCCCTACATCTTTTTTTCCCTCCTTTGTATCCAACTTTTTCTTCCTTCTCCTTCAGTTTTCCAACTTTCCATCTTCTCCATGCATAATGTTTTTTCCCTTCTAAGTTTTCCCAAATAGATTTTTCTCTTTTGTGGTACAGGAGCACAGACTTCAAGATCAGTATTTCCCTTCACCATCTGCCACGTTTCCATTTGTCTGTGTTTTCAGCATCAACTAAAATTCCCTTTGTGTAGCTCCAGCTCGGGTGATTGAGGAGTTGCTGTAGGATCAGGTAAGCTTGCGGACGCAGCTGGTTTTATAATGTCCCCCTAAGTGCCCACAAAAGGAGAGCCCAGCAGCGGCTCCCGGTGGGAGTTTGGGCCGTACAGCCCGAGCTGTGTGGGACTGTCCCACTAAAAGATGTTGTAATACGTGTGGATAACTTAAAGCAAAGAATATGTTCCATAGCAACTGCAGTGTTTGTAGTAGCGATAGCATATGGGAATGCCTCAGCGCCGCACTGCAGTGATTGTCTGTATGGACGCGCTGCAAGGAAAATTGAAGTAATGAAGCGCTGCCTGGAAAAAAAATATATGCAAAGCCAAATTTTTACAACTAGCGTAAGCCATTTGTAAATGACAACCACCGAGAATCAAAGGGAAGGAGCTTGTCAAGCACTGCCAGCTCAGGCAGGATGGGTTAAGCCGTGTCTTGGGTTGTGTGGCAGCTACACGGCCACGGCTCTGCGCCCTGTGAGCGTGCAGCAGCAGCTCAGCACTCATCCTGCTCAGAACACAGGCAAAAGCCCCTGCACGGGGGCACCCAGGCACTGCTGGGCAACCAGGAATGTTGGAAGGAGAAGCAAGTTGGTTTCTTTGTGCTATGTCCCAGGTCTTGTTCCCTGAGCTCCAGCACTCCCACCTGCCACATGGAGCAGTGAGACCAATGCAGAGGGGAGCACCTTTTGTGAGAGTTTGCTTAGCAGTAAGAGATTTGCAAAGGGTGGAGTTTGTGGTAGAATAATCTGGAAAACATCTCTAATTTTTATACGTATAAAGCTCTGAGGACTTTTAGTTTCGTATACCCCATAGAAACTAATGTAAATGTAAAGAATGTTTTAATCAACATCTTTTAGCATAAATAATACTCAAGAAACATAACGAAATACAAAGTGTCGAGTTACTTCCCAGAGTCCCGTTGTTTTTATTCCACGTACAAAGAAACGTATGAGCCCTGAAGCGGTTTGAGAGGTAAAGGTTAAATAATGGGTATGTATTCAGCATTTTAAAACACTAAGAAACTGTGGAGCTCTGCAGTCCCTTGTACACAAAGAGCTTGTCAGCGCGTGTTGCTGAGAGTGGTGGGGGATCGGTGCTGGCAGCCCAGAGGAGACGAGCAGGAAGAGTTCAAGCTGAAAAGCATAAAGAAGAAGAGAGTTAATCGTGCTCTGTAAAACCAATGTGACTTGTATTTGCTCCTTTGGCATCGCAATACCACTCCAAAACAGAGGCCAACTGTTAACAGAGGCAAAGCCAACTTCGTCCTTTGCAGGCTGACAAATGGTCATGTAAGTTACCAAATAACCCAAGACCTCGGGATTAAACTTCTCCAATTGTTTTCACATGATGCAACTTTAAATCTCTCTTTTGAACAGTATTAGATTTCCTTTCATTCCCATAAACTTCAGAAAAAGTTGACTGCTCTCACATTTCAGACTGTGACCCAGCTAACTTGCACTTTTCCCCTCTGCTAGTCTGGAGAACAGAATAATGAAATTCAGACAACGGTGACCAAATGTTGCTCCGCAGAACTTTCCTTTTACAAAACAGATGAATGCTCCTGGGCTCCAAAACACTGCAGGGAACAAAACTTTCAAACCTTATGGAAATAAAATAGTAAGCCTATGCAGTGACTTCATCTCCTTTATCAGATCAGAGACGTTTTCGCTGGAATTGAAATGGATTAGAAAAAACCCTCTAAGTAGAGGAAAAGAATTAAAATATCCCACTGAAGCCATTACCGAAATGCTGCTTTATTTCCAAAAACACACCCACGTGAGTGAACGCTGAATTTCACAGAGAAGAAAAACTGCCACATCATCATCATTCACAGAATTGGCGCTGCAGATAGAAGCGTGCTATTGTCAGAGTCGGGCAAATCGATATTTGAGTTTTCGTGTTTGCGATTGAAGACAAAGATAAGCCAGTGTGCTGCGTGTTCTGATCCTGACAAAGGGCTGCAGAAGATGACCGCAGATCTGCGGCTGCTGCGAGGGCTGGGATTTCTCCCTCGAGGTGGAGAGGGCTCTGGGATCTCCTGGAAACCAAGGTCCATCCAGCACCTTGCCAGATGAGGCCCTGTATTTATATAACAAGAAATACCCACTGTGCTGCAGATTTGTTGCTAGTGCGAGTGGGATCGCGTTCACTTAAGCCCATTGCAAACGCAGCCGCTAGAGTCAAAATAAAAGGAGCCAAAATATATAAATCCAGCAGACGAAGTTTATAGGGGAACTAAACCAAACATTCAACATCGAGATTTAGTGCAGCCAAACTGTTGTAACTAAACAGGGTACCTTACATCATTTTGTGTCCTACGGGCACGGTCCCCATTTTAGTGGCGTGCTACGCTCACGCTGATATCAATAAAAGTTTTACATGCAAAATGAGTGGAAAATACGAGATGTTAGATAGCACGATACAAGCCTATAAACCCCATACCTAAAAGCCGCTATCATGGTTTTGGCAACCCCCAGCCAACTTCCATGCAAATTCCGCCGATGGATCTTTGCTTTGCTGATTTTCTCTTAATTGAAAGTCTTAAAGGTGAATTGAAATGTTGTTGGAATAAAAACCAGTTTAAGATGCCAAATCCCTAACAAAATCCCAGTGCAGACTTACAAGTAAATAAATTGTAAAGGCAACCGTACAGGCCTTCGTATTAACCTGTCAAACCACGAATTCTGGAATCTATTTTTCTCTTGCAAAATTTGTGACATTCTTTTCTCCCTAATGACTGAAGTATTTTACTGCTTTGCGGGTCTGGCTACAAAGATGACATTGTTTAGGAAGGTGGTGAAATCTCCCTTGCTCATGCTGATGACTGGGGGACCACTTCCCGGTTAATTTACCTGGAGAACTGGGAGGCACAGACCAGATGCCGTGGCCCTTCCTTTCACAAGTATAACCCGCTCTATTTTGCACAAGTATAGCTTGGTCACACCCAAACTAAAATAAATCCACTCTCTTCTTTTTGAGACTCACTTCTCGGGGTGATGAGTTAATCAGAGATGAAACACTTGCAACACTTTCCTACCGAAAGATCCCTACAAAGCCCAGTGTCTGCAGTGTAAATCACCAGCTGCAGGACTTGGAAGTGTCCCCACTGCATGCTTCTCCTGCTGCCTGTCCTGCCCTGCACCTTGTCTGCTTGCTGAATTAAAGCTTTGGGAGCACAGTGGATACCGAATCTAATGAAACGCCAAATGTCAGCATGCAGTTATTAAAATAGAAGAATAACAACAACAAAAATAATGCAGAATAAGCATCACCATGTTTGCATGTGTTATTAAGTAGTCACTGGTGTTTGTGTCCCATTCCATCACCCTCGTTTTTCCAGAAGGGTAACATTACATGCTACGGAGCTATGTAATTCAAGAATATAAAGAACAGAGTCCTCCTGCTATATAAATAAAATTCCAGTGTAGTACACATCTGAAAGGCAAAGAATTGTGGTCTGTTTCAAGGCTTTTGCCTTTATCTTTTCCATAGCCTCCTGCCAATTTTCAAAGTACTCCCAGATCACAGGCCAAACTAGATTATCTGAACAAGACTGTACTCAGCCTCCCGATCCTCCCTGCTATCACTCCCCAGGGCTACAACCTGTCCTCTGACCCCGGCAGCGCTCTCTCCCACTGCTACCTACAGCTCCCTGGTCCTTTGCTTTCCTCTTCAGGCAAAGACATTTCAGCTTGAGAAGGAGGCGGAGCTGCTGCAGCCTTGCACCAGCACTCCTTGGTATAACCTGTTGGCCCCAAAATGAAGGGTGGCCCTGGAGGGGCTGTGTATCCCACCTCCTACAGACACACTGAAATATGTCACTATTTGTACCACACTCGGTCCTGAAAACTCAGCTGGGAAATGAAGGATGCGCTAAGTCAGACAATGTCAGCACGGCTGTCAGAATTCCCACCCTAAAGAACTGTCAGCGTAAGCAAAGATATATGCTAGTCTCCAGTCTTCAAAAGTACCACCAGTTGCTGTTTCCTACATCATGACAGTGTTTAAAAATCAGTGGTGAACTCAGATTCAAATGGGGAATTTCCGTGGGGTGCAGATTTTAGGAATCTGTGCAGGGCCTGGCTTTGCCTTCAGCTTCCACTCTGGAAGCCTCGCTGGGCTCTAATTCTGGTTGAGTTTCAAGTGGGCAAAGGATGATTGTTATGGCCTCAATGGCTGAAATGAAAAAGATCTGGAATAGATTAATGGGAGTGTGAGAGATGGAAAGGAAAACAAGAACTCTCTTATAATGTGACACGATACTTAAGAGCACACATTGTCGAGTCTCTCTTTTAGCTTGCTGTACTCCTGACACTGTTCTCTTAGAATATTTTGCTTATCATCCTCTTGTTAAGTTTATTGTACTTACAAATCATTCCCAGACAGCCAGCTTCTTAGATATCTTTTCATTAAAAAAAAAAAGGAAAAAAAAAAGAAAAAAAAAGAATAAAATGTGTGTAATACATTTTCCCTGCAGGAACCAGTTCCTCAGCGATGCTGACTACCAGCCCCTCGTTGTTTTAAAGACGCAGCCATGCATCAAGCAGCGGGCTCTTCTCCCCAGAGCCACCTCCTGAACCTTTATCTTCACATTGCATCTCCTCAGCATCCTGCAAACCATGTAGGAGAAACTGCCTCTAATTTGTCCACCCGCCGCAGGGTGTGTCATTACCTTGGCTACTTTTTGCCATCAGATCCTTAGGAATACTCTGCGTTATTCGTTTTGGGGGAGTTTAGGGCTGTGTCCGCTCTGGTTCTTTTGTTTGATGTATTTTTAGTTCTTCCACTGTGGTATGACAGACTGCAGCATGTTCAAGCAAAAGTAGGGAGAATATTTGTATTGATTGCAAAATGCTGCAGATTAAGAGCAGATGTAGTATGTATTCCCCAAACGTATGTTTTAACTTTCATTTATGTGCTGTGCTGAACAGTCTTCGAGCCAGGAAGTGATTTATATTCGCTAATTGCATGCACTTTGGTAGATTTGTAGCTAAAAATAAGTGGTTTGTTTTTTAATTACAAACCATTTATCCTTTCACAGTGCGTGTATCTACCATTTAGAAGCAAACTAAAGACTTGGGGAATCTATGTTCAGTTTCCAGATCTGCCATAGACTTCTTTGGTGTCCCTAGGCGCTCGCCGTGGGTTATCCCTGGGCCCAGCTCACAGGTGACCTCACAGCCATCTTGCTTCATTACACAACTAACAGGGAGATTAAGAAACAATCTGTGCTACAGCTAAACGAGACAGACAGCAGCTCGCTGCTGTTCCTGCGCTCCCTCCCCACCCCTGAAGGAGGGTCCCGTCGCTTCGCTGGACCTAGCACCCAGCAGCTGTGGGGACTGGCCCAGGTGGCCGAGCTGGAGGAACACTGCTCTTTTTTATCCCATCAGAGGATGTTTTCCACGTGACCAGTGGCTGAGTGGACTTGCTGTGATGAGCATATGGAAAGCAGAGATTTGTTTGTTGTGGTCAAC
This sequence comes from Numida meleagris, assembly GCF_002078875.1. Taxonomy (NCBI): domain Eukaryota; kingdom Metazoa; phylum Chordata; class Aves; order Galliformes; family Numididae; genus Numida; species Numida meleagris. The sequence continues at coordinate 28,097,266 of NC_034415.1, forward strand.
TTGCTGTTAGTTAGATCAGCTCAGAAATAACTTGAAACATTACCCTAGAGGGCCAGGGCAGGCAAGCCCAGGCTGGTGTTGCAGAAATCCTATCCCAGCTGTACAGCCTGACCTTCTCATTGACATTTCCTCTGTAACTACACCGTAAGTGTTGGGGCCCTGAGGGCGCTTACGGGTCTTGATGGCCCTGACCAGGCTCCCCTGGGGCCTGCCCCACACCCCATTGCCTAGGGACTCTGAGCCCAGCCCTGGGCCCTCAGCCCCCATTTGTACTATTAGCGGCAATACTTGTCTGTAATGTTACCTCAGCGGTGACTGTTCATGGACCCTGTTGGTTTCTGGAGGGAATTCCCTGCTTGACCTCAAACCTCTCTTACAACTACGGACCTATCTGACCTGACCATCATCACTGGACCTGGCCCTCACCTGTGACTGTGGCACACCCTCAGTTCCTTGTCCTTCAAGGACCAGGGATAAGTGCTTTTAGGACCCACCCAAAAAGGTGGGTCAAAGACCTACTCTGGGAGAAGCATCTCTACTCTAAGGAGGGGTAACTGTCAGCTTAGCTCCTGAGCCATCTCAGCTCCTGGCTGGTTGTGTCAAAAGCCATGTGCAAGACAACAGAGCTGCTGGGGGAAGCTGACAGCATGGCCCCTTCCCAGCCTTGGTTTGATCCAGTGCTGGCTGGCACCGAAAGGTCTGGCTTTTGTGAGTGGTTAAAGCTGATTGTATGCCAACTCCGGCAGTACTGAGCCGGGCTTGCCTCTTTCATTTAACTCGTGTTTGTGTATGGGTCACTTCAGCGGGAAGCAGCGAATCCCATGTCGCAGTGCTCTTTGGTCTGAGGAGGAACACATGCACCTCTGTGTGTGAGGACACAGTGGTTCCAGGCCTCCATCATCTCCTTCCCTAACACACAGCCAGATGCTTACCTGGGTTTGCTGCTCCTCCTGGAGCTCTGTTAGCATCTGACAAGAAATACGAGATTCATATGGCAGAGAGCAAACCTAAGGGGAGAGCAGGAACTGTGATTCAACAGGAAACAAGGAGGAAATTCTTTTAATCTTGTCCTTGTTCCCATTCTGCTTATTAACATCTTATTTAACAGTTACTGGCTTTCAAACTCCTAACCAGTCCCAGGAACGCGCTCGTTCTGAATGGACAGCAGTTATCGCTCCCTGCTCTTTGGCAGTGCCCCTCAGCCCCATCTGACCATGGCCATGGCACAACAGACGGTGAAGCGGCGCTTGGGGACGGACCTAGCAGATAATTAGCGAGTTAAATGTTGATCCCACTATGGCAGGGAGGGTTGAAAAGAGTTCCTCAGGTGCTAGCTGGGCTTCTGAGCTCCTGACTGACAGGAAAAGGAGGCGCACAGTGAGTTTTAAGTTTGCTGAGCGGAAAATTGGAAGCCTCTCAACCCGCGTGTGAAGGGCAGCTGAGAGATCCCTTTCCTGGACTGTAAGTTTGTGGTTTCTTTGCTTCAATGGCAATGGTCTCAAAAGGACAGCGGGACACCCAAAGAGCTCAGCAGGATAAACTCTGGGAGGCTCTGGCGCGCGGGGCAGGTACGGGCTGACCGCTGCTCGCGCTGTGGCACGCTTCGGCGGGGCGATTCCAGCCCTCCCACGTACCCCGCTCCCGCACAGCCCCGACGGCCGCGCGGGGCAAAATGGCGCCCGGCGGCGGGAAGCGAGCGCCCCCCCGGGGCCGAGGGGCGGGAGGCGTTGAGCGCGCGGGTCGGCAGGGGGCGCTGCGGGGCCGGGCTGAGCGGGGGCTCGGCCGGGGCTGGGCCGGGCTGCGCGCGGAGCGGAGCGGGCGGAAAGTGACAAGTGAGGGCTGAGGCGGCCGCCCGCGCCGCCTTCCCCTCCCGCCGGCAGAGCGCAGCCCCGAGGGCGCGGCGCGGGACGGACGGAGGAGAGAGGAGAAGAGAGGCGGCCCCGCGGCGCTGCGCGGGCCGGGCCGGGACGCCGGCGCTGCGCGGTGGATGTCGGAGTAACGCGGCGTCGGCTCAGGAATGCGGCAGCCGCCCCGGCCGGGCGGCGGGGACGGGAGGTTCCTGCTGCTCCCGCTGCTCCTGCTGCTGCGCGCGGGGAGCCGCGCCGAGCCGGCGGACGCCACGCCAGGTAAAAGGGCGGCCGCGAAGGGAGCGGGCTGCGCCGAGCCGGGCGGGGAGCCGGGGGAGCAAGGCGCTGCACTGCGCTGCTCGCTGACCGAGCGCGGCGGGCTGGGCTCGGGGGCTGCTCCGAAACTCGGCCGGGCTCCGGGGGGGGGGGGCACAGCGCGGCACCGCGGGGAGCGCCCTCGGGGCGACGCTTCGCCGTCCCGTAAACTTCGTCGGCGTGTTTGTTCGAAACAACGGCCTCGCAGAACGCCTCTCCGCCTTCGTTTGAAGGAGTTAACGCGCGTTCTGCGGTCCCGCTGCTTTACCGGGGGGTGATTTCAGCCCGCTGCGCGAGGCCGCCGGCCCGGGGGTCGGAGCGGGCACCGGCGCTGGGAGCCCGGCTGAGGGAGGGGGCTGCCGGGACGGGGCGAGAGCAAACGGTGAAGATGGGTCAGGGGGAGCGGTTCGAGCGCGGAGCTGCTCGGAGCTGGAAGAGCTGCTCGGTGCCGGGCAGGGTGCCGGGGCTCGGGGCTCGGAGCGCTCCCGCACAGCTCAGCGGGGAAGAAACGTCAGATGCTGTTTTCCAGCGTCTCCAGGGAATGCCGTGCACGTTTAACCAATAGCCGGTGGAAGGGGAACGACAGACGGCGCGGTGTGGGGCTGTGCGTGTAGGCGATGCGGCTCCGACCATAGTTAGCCGGTGTCTTTTTTCCCCCCTCTTAGTTTTTAGTGTGAGTTCCCTTCGTTAGGGCTGTGGTGTGAAGTCTTACGGGCTCCTGAGAGCCTGCAGGGAAAGGAAAGCCCTCAAACAGCGAGCGAGCGTGCTCGTTGGTTCCATTCCCCATGAGTTCTGCTGAGATGCATCTCTCGTTATGACTTCACTTTAATGCGCCTATGGTAATTAATGACTAAAATGATCATTAGAGTATTTCCTATATTGGAACGTCTTCGGCTAAAAATTGCAATATTCCCTCATGGGCGGATTTTGATAGACACACATCTGTCGCTCCATGTTACAGCCCTATGCTATGTTTCTCCTCCCCCCCCCCCCCCCCCAGATATTTAAGATCTAGGTTTTGGAGAAGAATTGGGGTAATTAATTAAACATCTGAAATGCTAATTAAAAAAAAAACAAAACCAACAACAACAAGTAGTGGAATGCGTTGTACAAGTTTCATTAAGATAATGGTAGAGGCTGGGGGGATAGATGTTGCCTCCCCAGTGAAACCAGCCAGCCAGCACCCTTCAGGGCTTACCCTTCACAAAAAAACAAAGCAAGAAACCAGCTCCATAAGTTACAGACATCGTTTTTCCTGGGTGTGACAAGCCAGGCCAGCAGTGGAAGCCCACCTGTGGCGGCAGCCTGCTGTCTGCCAGCCAGCACTCGGTGCCCATGGCTCGCTGTGCACCCAGCACAGTGCCAGTGCTGCAGGAGCGGATTTGCCCGCTGCTTCCCGGAGCTGTGGGGCTGAGAGCCCCGTGCTGCAGTGCTTGGTCCAAACGCCTCGCACCGGTGCTGCTCCTGCCCGGGGAGCCCAGCTTGGATGCCCGGAGCCAGCACACATATGCAGCTGTGTGCAGAGTGCCCCTGCGCGCAGGACCAGCGGGATGGCGGGATGCTGAGCAGCTATTGTCACAGCTCATCTGTGAAATTCAGCTGAGAGATTGTTGAGTGACCGAAACTATTTTGCTGTCTTGCTTTCCAAAAGCTTTTTTTTTTTTTTTTGCCTTTTCATTTATTTTTTTTTTCCCCTAGTTCCCCTGCTTCCTTTTTGTCCATGACCTTTCCTTGCAGAGAGCACAACAAAACAGAAAGCACATTTTCCTTTGTATGTTGGTGCTGTCTGTAATGCATGTTCTTCCCAAGGGTGCTCGCAGCTCGGCCCAGCAGCATTCTGATTAAAACCACACTGTTTCTGTGGACATAAGGAACAGGAACTCTCTAGCTTGGACATGTTTTTATTCTTTGCAGCATCCGAGATGCCTATAGCTACTACCTCTTCAGCTTCGTGATTGTTCAGTATCATGTAACTTTGTGAGGACTCGCAGTGGAGGAAGATTGAGGAGTATTAAAATATTTTAGAAGCACGCAGTAGAATCACAGGTCTCTAGGTGATGGGTTGTGCTGCTGACTACCTTGGAAGCTGGCTTTGGTGGGATGAGTTCCCTGCTGCCCATCGGTCACTGCAGCGTGTGGGTGGCTCGGTGCTTTGCCCATAGGTCGGGGTGCTGCTTCGGCCCCGTCCTCTTGGGAGTTTATGGGCAAACAGAATGCTTTTGTTGCCCTCAGCCTAGGAAAGGATGAGAGGAGATTGTTTCATCGACCTTGATTGTAGTCTCACGTTTCTTGATGGAAGTGCCTTGTAGTATCAGCAAGTTATCTTCAGGTCGTTTGTTTGTTTCTGTAATTAAAGTCTGCTGGAGCGGCCGTGCTGATTGCGTAGGCATGGGAACTTGAAGTGCTGCAAATTAGATCAGGGCAGAGAAGCATCTGAAAGCCTGAGTGTGGATTTTAAGTACAAATACGGATATCTAGGCAAAGAACGGAGGGGGAGAAAAGCTTCCCTGAGGTGTGACACTAGATACCGCTCCTTGGAAGCACGCGGAGAAATGCAGTGAGGATTTGAGACTCAGAAAAGCACCCCAGAGTGGGGAACTCTTTTATAAGGGCTCTAAGTAAGTGCAGCTGCTTTCCACATTGTGATTGTCTCACAAGCCAGAAAGATCTAGAAAACTCACTGGTACAGAGCACAAAGTGTGAAACTGCTCTTCCTCAAACCTTGCAACACCCTTCTTGCAGCAAGGTTTCTGTTTCACTGGGCCTCAGGTTGCTCCAGGGGAGGGTCAAGTTGGGCTTTAGGAAAAATTCCTTCTCTGAAAGAGTGGTCAGGCATTGGAACGGGCTGCCCAGGGAGCAGGGGAGTCACCGTCCTGGGGGTGCTCAAGGAACGTGGAGATGTGGCACTGAGGGACGTGGTGCAGTGGGCAATGCTGGTGGTAGGTGGGCGGTTGGGCTGGGTGATCCTGGGGGTCTGTTCCAACCTCGGGGATTCTGGGATTCTATGATTTGAATCATGAAGAAACTTAAAGACAATAAATCTGGATGCTGTGGGAGCAGCTTGAGTTTCTTCTTCCTGTGGTGGCGGAGAGGCTTGGCCTTTGTTAGTGGCCTTTAATGGGGCTGAGACGAGTGGAGGCATGGAGAGGCTATGATCTTTGTTATGCTTTTCTTTCTTTTTTTTTTTTTTAAAGGAATAATATCAGTTAAGATAGATTCTGCTGGTGTATGATATAGTAGTAAAGCTCTAGATATCTGCATTATTTAATAATGTCTTTTAGGGCCTTTAGAGAATATGATGCAAGTAAAATAACTTGAATATATATGGAGCCTGACACAGTGTGGTGTTGAAGATGGTGCTCAGCCAGAGTCAGGAGATGTCTGGCCTCGGTGCCAGGGAAGGTTAAAAAACAGAAATAAATGAAATATAAAAGCAAGGCACTGCACATAAAGGCAGGGCACAGTCCTGAGGAGTCTGAGCGGAGGTGCTGGGAACTTGGTGCGGGTGTTGGACGTTTGTTATCATGCTGTGTTGTACAGAGGCATGCTTTCACTCTGCAGCAAGGCGTTGGTACCACGTTTACGGTGGGATGGAACCATCCCGATGTGCAGCGGTGCAGTTTCGTAATGATCACAAGATCTTGAGAAAACTGTTAGTGGAGGCCCCGGTGGAAGCCTGCATTTTATTAAAGTGTTTTTTTCGAGCCGGTCAGGTCATCTGGGGAAACTGATCCTTCCCAGTCCTTCCTGTGCCCCCGTGCCCCTCTCCTGCGGGGGTGTGGGGTGTGCCGTCCTGCCCCGTCCCAGTGTGCTGCACATCTGCTGCTTGCCGGGCTGGGAGGGGACAGCGTGGAGCAGCGCCGTGCTGGAGCACGGCAGCAGGCCATGGGAAATAAAAGATCAGAGATAAGTGAGGGAAAATATTCAACAACTTCATAATCTTGTCGCACGTCCCCTCTGGAGACTGGAAATGGCTGAGGATGTGCTTTTCTTACACTCGGAGCTTGAGATTGTCTTTGGAAGGATGTGTGCTTCCAGATTGACAGCGTGAGCTCCTCTGAAAGGATGGCTTCTGTGCCTCTGTCTGAGGAGAGGGCACAGTCCCTCCCTGGGCTGCTCAGCTGTGAGGGGTCGGTGGTGCAGGATGGCGTGATGCCCACGGGATTTTGTTATCTGCATGGCTTTAATCTCAAAGCTGGGGAAGACCACATCTAGGTAAAAGAGAGGGGACGACACTTGTAGGGAGAAGGCTTATCGTTCACTAGCCCAGCCTTTGAGTGCCCAGTGTGGGCTTGCACCTGGAAGCAAGGCTGACCACTAATAAAGCCTTGTAGTAGTACTACCACCTTCCCATGTTTCTTTAAATGATGAAAACTGTGTAAATTCTTCCAGTCGTACGTGGGTCGAGTGATGATAGGCAAAGGCTGCAGGTCACTGCTTTGTTTTAGAATCATAGAATCATAGAATTAGCTAGGTTGGAAAAGACCTACAAGATCACCTAGTCCAACCATCCACCTACTACCAGTAACCCCACTAAACCATGTCTCTCAACGCTATATCTAAACGTTTCTTGAAACGTTTCCCTCTTAATTGTTTCCTCTAGCTCTAACACTGTGGAGAAGTTATTATGATACGTGCTACATTAAAGTATTTTCAATTCAAGAGACTTTTCCATGGTCTTCCTGAGAGTTTTTGTCTGATTTGTGAACAGAATCGGAGTGTCTGGTGATAGGGTTGCTCTTCTCAAAGGCCTTGACGTAAAGCAGGGACGTAAAGACTATAAGACTTCTTGGATAACAAGGAAACACCAGGGTGGTGTGAGGAGTTCTGGAGTGCTGTGGCAAGGCTGGACCAGTGGATGTCCTTGTAAGTTGGAGCTGTGTATGAGAAGGGTGATCTAACAGAGGTCTTGATGTTCCCCTAGGACTGGTGGATGTGGAAGTGCTTGTATATCCTTGTTTAGTAATGAAAGCTGGTACCAAGTCGAAGAAAGAATCAACAGTATGCACTGGGTGTGTTTTGGTAATCTAAAACAGCTTGCAAGAGGCTGTTTTTTGCAAATATTAACATGGTATGGAACTACTAATCATTGGAGTCCTTGAGATATTCAAACATCTGGAAAAAAAACAACCCAAAAAGAAAGAATGAGTCTGGACCGACTACACCCTGTGAGATCAAGTGGGGGTGTTCCTGTCTTTCTCTCACGACAAATTAAATGGAGTTGCAGTATTGCCATTGGATTCTTGCACTTGATGAAGCTTTAAGTCTTTCAGCCCACTTGCATAAGAACTGTGCCTGTGCACATTGCTGCTCTGAGCTGCAAAGCGAGCGGTACGTCGCCTCTTGGACGTGGTTCCAAAGGGAAAACGTGTTCTGATGCTGCTGTTGCATTTGCATTTCTTACAGCCTCAGCATCCATACCTTTGAACACTTGTGCAGCGTGTAACTCGGAGCCAGGAGGTTAGCTTTTTTAATTATCAAATTCACTTTCAGCAGCCCTGTCCTCAGAGGTGACTGCTATTGCATCCTCTAGAAGAGAGCAGAATTTTGGCCATGAGACACAAAAGTGAAGCCAGAGCTGAGATTGGATGCATTCTCAGTTCAGTCCTCGTTGCAAAACTTCTGTCCCCACCTTCTGCTTCAGGGACAGGTATTCTCTTCATGATGCTGTGAGCATTGCTCTCATCCATGACGCCCTTATAGAGTTCCCATGTATCTGAGCACTGAGGAGTCTGTACTGTGTTTACAGCAGTTTTTCTTGCCTCTCCCAATTTTTCCAGAAGGAGGTCACTTATCGTGGTTGATCATCTCTTCTCCAAAATTAACTTGGCCTCAAATAAAAGGAATTATCTTTGTAATTGTTTTGTTTACTTTGAATTCTTGCTGTACTGTATAAGTAACAAGCGTTCTGTATGTTTTAGGTTTTCATTTTATTTCCTATGTTAATTATTCATTCCATATGTTTTGATTTTAGTTAGTTAGTTAGTTTTAAATGCGTTCTCTTTCCGGCAAATGTAGCAAAAATTTGCAGCGTGACAGAGACATCCCTTTATCTGCAGAACAAATGGAGCATGGAGAGCTCTGCCTGCAGTGTGAAGTGGTTTAATTCATTAAAAACATTCAAAAGGCCACAGGGTAGCACTTGGTCAGTCTTGGCCTCTGTCTGTTGACTCTTGGGTCTTGAATCCTTCCTCTTTCTTACTTTTACAGCCCTTCTCCGAAGGCAGAATGCAGCTCCCAGCTTCGGGCTTCGTCATGGTGCTGATGCTTTCTACACTGTGCCTGCTTCAGAGCTGTGGTCTGGGGGCACGGTCCCCTTGCCCTGCATTGCGTCAGGATTTCTGGTTGTGGTGGGAATGCCAGGTGCCAATATTGCTGGGGCCGTGACTCTTTGTGTGCAAACTCAGGGCCCCCCTGCTTTGAAATTCACTTTTCTTGGCAGTTGGTCAGAGCAACCTTTGTGAGATGCAACAAGCTCGCTTATTTTAGCTATTGGTCTGTCACTGTGTTTTTAATTTACTGTAATTTAATAACTGACACAATGCTGGAATAAATAAATGGGCTGTGAACATTCTTGTAGACTTTGGGAGTCCAGCTCAGGGCAAGCTTTAGCTTTTAATTAACACTGAGATTTATTGTTAGAATAGTATCCTTTTAAATAAGTAAATCCGAAGCTGGGTAAGAGATGAATAATTGAAACTTGGTGTGGGGCACCAGAAGGCAGTGTGGGGCACGGGGCCTTCCCCAGCAGGGCTGTGTCCTGTAAGGTAGGGGTCATTCTGCTGCCGGGCTATGTGTTGGGTGCTGCCATTATTTATCCCCTCCCTTTATTTTTCCTGCATGCAATGTGTTGCTGTGCATTGAAAAAACACATGTTCTTCGTGCCGTTAGGGAAGGTAGGATTTGACATATGCATAAACCAGACTTGAGCACAGTGTGGGGCGTTAGGAAGGCCGTCAGAGGCCTGGCTACGAAGCGCCAAAGGCTTTTGGCTTCTTTTAGCCCCGACTGTTAGGTAAGGGCTCCAGAGAGAGGCCCGGGCAAGGGAAGAAGCTGCAAAGGCATCCTCTCATTTTGGAGGAATCTTAGTCATTAGCAAACGTCTAATTCATCAGGGATCAAAAGAAGACATTCTCCTGATTTCCTTCAGTTACGTAGGGGGAGATGATATCTGATGGCCGTTTTTCCTTGGAGACTCTGTTTGTAGGATGTGATTTATGATCTCGCGTTCTGTTCTTGAGAGGTTTTTGTTGTTGTTTCACATAATCTTCTTTAAATCCTAATGAATATTTCCGACCCTTACCACTGGTTGCACAATGAACCCTGACCAGCAGCAGAAAGCTCACAAAGCTTGAGAGTGCTTTGTATGCAGAAATGTTGATGTTCCATGTGGGCTCCTCTTAAGATCCATGGTTTCCTGCTTGTCATAGCAGCAAAGCAAACTGTTCCAGATACGAGGACCTCTCTGACCAACCTATTCCGTTTCAGGCTGAGTATCCACAGGGAATGGCACAATTGGACAGATTTGCTTTTGTTTTTTGGTTTTGGTTGTGCCATTCAGGCCTACACAGGTGTGTTAGGTTGGGCACGAAGCTGTCTGTGCCTCCTTCCTGAGTGGTGCTTAATGGGGAGCTGGATTTGGCAGTGGTCAGAACTGTCTTTCTGATTCCAAAATCTACAATCTGTGATCAGTGAACGTAATAATAGTTCTGGGGAAACTCACTGATCTGTCCTGAAAATTTAAAAAGTCAATAGTTGTTACTGGGAGCAGGGGGGAAAAAGTATTCTCGGAGTTGATAAAGGTAATTTCCAATGGATTTACTCAATTAAAAACAAAACAAGCCAGCTGCTACCAGCAAACTTGCTGCTTTTCCTTGCTGAAAAGCTCTTGCATGGGTACTGTAATCTTCTGTGTGAGCACTACAGGTGGAAGCAGCTCCCAGAAATTCAGGACCTTTAATTTACGAGGGTTTGGGGGAGCCCGAATGTCACACACACACTCGTCCCTCATTCCTGTGGCCTGTTCAGTTCTGCCATCATTGGAGGTAACTCTGAAGACACCGGGCTTGGAGCTGTTGAGAAGTGGGCAGAAGTTTTGGGCCTGCATTACGATTATCCTGGGGAACCTCTGGAAGAGCAGTCCCCTCCAGCTTTTAAATCCATGGGTAATTCTAAGAGCAGGCCCTGCTTTTTTCCCAGAAGATTTAGCCCGACTGCAAGCACAAATGTGTTAGCTGGCACCGTTCTTCCTGTGGTGTCAGTGAATGACTGAATTCGTTGCCCCAGGCGTCGCAGACACGCATCCAGCAAGGGTCATGGTAGCAAGAACAATGCTGCCATTGCCTTTGATTTGGGAAAATTGCAGCGTGTAGGGTTCTGCGCAGTTTTGTGCTTGAGATATTTTTTTGTCAGCTGCGCAGCCATCTCCTGCCCAAACCCTGTAATTGTCAGAGGTTCCGTTGTGCTGCTCCCCCTGCCAGCAGTTATCTCAGAAGATTATCAAGGGTAACTTCACATGGACTAATTGTAATAACTGAAAAGGCCTAGGGGGAAGAATTCTGTCTCTACTTTGCAAGCGGGGGATTACGTGTGTATACATTCAGTGTAATTTGCTGGGAAGTGTCTACGTGCGTCTCTGTCAGAACTGTAAAGTCATTTGAGACATTACAAAGGATAGTTATGTGGTGATACGGCGGCTCAGCTTCCTCTTGCTTTTGTTGGGCTATCCCATGGAAGCTGGCTTTACCCACTTCTTTCTCTTCCCTTGCCCGCATAAGCTGGTGTCAGGCTCCTTGAGAAGACACTTATCTTCCTGAAGGATTATTGTGCTAATTCAGCCTTCATTTCATCAGGTATCAAGGCCTGCTCTTATCCTCTATTTGTTACCGTGCTCGTACCGTGAGCTGCTGACACCAGAGGTGGTGGGTGATTACGGCGAAGGTGACTCCAGTGCAGAATTGAAATGCTAGCTCCCAGCCCTGCTAGCTTTGCCGTGGTAGAGATCCTGCATGCGGATATGGTCCTCCGGGGCTCAGCAATGAAGTAAGGCTGGTGGAAATAGCCAGCTGCAGCACCAGAGCCGGACAGATTCTTTTGCCTGAGTCCTGTAGAGAATCCACAACTACCTTTCAGGAAATACAGTGGGCAATAGCTTTCAGTCATATATATTTCAGTCTTCCAGCCAACTTTGTTCTCTTCGGGATCTCTTATAGTAACCTGAAAAATCGAATTTTCTATTAAAATAAATGTTTTTGCTAAAAGCAATGGAAGCAGCCCCAGGACTGTATTTTTTCTGTAGTGTTCCTGGGATTGAGGCTGTGTCTTTTGAACTGGAACGTATTAAAAAACACAGGGATCTGAAGCGATTCAGCGTGTCAGTTTTATTTAAATAAGAGGGGAAAACTGACCTATCTCACTGTTTGAAAAACTTTGTCCTAGCTTAGGCCTCTGGAATCACTCCGTACATTTTTCTTGAGACTTCTGAAGAAAGCAGAGAGCAGGTTTCAATGTGAAAGTGATGCTGTGCAGTGCAGGTCCATCCCGGGAGCATGGCGATGTTATCACCCCAAGAGATGTTCCTTTAAACCGTTAGCACGAACGCGTTGCGGTTAATGCAGGTCTGCTGCCAGGCATAGAGGGCAAACTGAAGCATCACCTTGACATGTTTTCTTCATTTTCAATATCCATCCCATCACAGCTGTTCTTTTTCATAGCAGATAACATTGCTGCTTTTTTCCAGGCACGTTCCGTGTGCAGCGCGCAGCGGAGCCCTGCTATGGAAAGCGGCTTTGGGACGGGGTGCCCTGGAAAACCTGGTCCTGAGAGCAGGGAAGTGCAGCTGTTCTCATTGACTTCACTGGGACCTAAAGGACGCGTGGTGCTTGAAGAAGTGGAAGCGCAGAGTGTTTCAGCTCCAGCGCTCAGATGGGCGGTGGTGGCCATGTGCTGGTTCTCCTGTAGGGCTGTGCTGTAGAGGAAACCTGCCTGGAGCATGGCGAGAGCCTGAGTTCTGCCCGTGCCCCTTTTCCCAGCGAGGTGAGGTGTCCGCTGCAGGACGTGTGAAACTTGAATCCGTTGGATTTTGTCTTTAGGCAGAATATAGTGTTGCGCTTGCTTCCTGCCCCAAACGCCACGGGAGAAGGCAGGTTTTGATCCGCGCGGGCCGTGCTGCGACGTGGAGCTGTCTCAGCTTTCGGGGATGAAAGACGACTGTCATTTAAGTGCCATATGAGAAGACGGGCTCTGAGCTCTTTGGGGGAAGGGAGAAAGCAAATGCTTTGCATACAGGAAAGTGTCTGCTTGGGGGGTATTTGATTTCACTAAACAAAATATTATCCAGCCTCCTTTGCATGGCTTTCATACCGTAATGGGGTTAAAATGAACAGCCAGATGCAAATGGTTTCTTTTCTTGTTCCATACATGTTCTCATGCCCTCTACCAACCTTAACTTTTTTTTTTTATCTTTTTGAAAAGAAATATGTGCTAGGAAATGGAAAAGGCCTCTCGTTTTGCCTGGTGACGAATAGCGCAGAACTCAGCTGAATCCTGGTGATTAGATACTCGTATTCCTACTAGAAATACTTCCCAGCCTGAATGCGTGGCTTGAAACGAGCAGCTTTGTTTCCAAATTTTAAATTAATGTATGCCAAGAAGGCATTTATAATATTTGATGAAAGCTGTTGCTAACTGGAGCAGTGTCTGTTCTGGAAGCCTATATTTAGTAATTGCATGGGCAATTCAAGGAGAGCGCTAGGAGCGTGAACTTAGTTTTCACCTTTCACAGGCATATAAATAAATAAAGAAGGACATGTTTAATGTGGTGTATTTAAATTAGAACTCTTGATTGGAAAACAGGTCCTGTTTTTTCATCTCCCTTGTGGCTTCTTTGGTCTTAATTAGTTTTTGCATCGCTTTGGAACTCTGGAATAGGAGTGACTTTTGTATATGTAGAAGAAAGATTTTTATAATCTTCTGGATTTTTCTGTTTTGCCCGAATCCATCAAACTTTTGTTCAGAGAAGTGGAAGGGAAAACAGCTTGAAGTGACTTTTTCCTGTTGCACCAGCTGTGATCCATGCTTGAATTGTGCAGAACTTGCCAGTCTGAGCCAAACTAGGAAACATTTTGGATGTTTCGCCTTCATTCATCTTTGATGTTCTGGGATTTGGGGCTTCCATGGTGTATTTTGGATATGAGCCCAGGTGAAAATGCCGTGGAAGAGGGGCGTACCTGGCAGGTGAGGTTCTGACAGCTCCTTTCTATCCTGGGCCAGGTCGAATTCAAGGTGGTTTCCATCTCCCTTGTGTCAGGTGTGGGTTTGTCTGAAGACGCGCTGTGCAGGAGGGTCACCTTAGAGAACACCAATGCTCCAGGTTTGGGAGGTCACTACTAGTGCCAGGGTGGGCTTTTCCTCACTTCTTGTCCTGTGTTTTAAGGATGAGCTTGCCCTTTGTTGAGAGCTAGAGGCGACACAGTGTAAGCTGAGCTTTGTGAGCTGCGTTGCCTGGGGCAGATGCTTACTGCGTAGTGCATCGTGCCCAGAGCATGGCTGGCTTTGCACTCATGTCCTTCTATGGGGAGCAGAGTGCTCTTTGGGGAGTACTGCAGAGCTGCTCTGATGAATCATTTCTGCTGGCAATTCAAAGCCTTGGGGTTTTGTTTGGGATTCAGTGTATTCTTGAGTCGTCCGACATCTGCTTGGATGTTTTCTATTAACATCCCTTTAATTTTGGGATATGCTTTGCTTAATTGAAACTTTGAAGCTATAGAAAGATATTTTGACCAAACCTGTTCTTCCTTATGCTAATGTAAGCACAGAATAAATACATACTGTGACCAATGCTGGTAATAATATGTGAACAATGCTTTGTTGAAGAGCCCGTGATTTGAAAGTTTCCAGTTCCCTTGGTTCAGCAAGCCTCCCAATCTCTTCGCTATCTCAGCGTGTTGCAGGGCTTGTGCTGCTTAATACAGAATACCTGGAAGGCAGAGTGCACCTACAAAGCATGAACGAGAAGCAGTAGTTGCTCATAACTGAACCATGAAACACTTTGCATACATTAAAAAAAAAAATAATGCATTTTTTCTGTACACATGCCAAAAGCATGGGGCAGCTGTAGTCTTAAACGAGCACCTTGGTCTGGTGCTAGAAATGTGGTATGGTTCAGTTCTTATGTGCACATGATGAACAGCAGAGAAACACAGCGTAGCATGAAGTTATGCAGCAGTGGCCGCTCTTCAGTTGGTTTGTGTTTATAAGCAGATGCTTTATTCTTTAATCTAGGGAATGGTTGGTATATTACCCACAGTGTGACTGATTTACCAAGAGATGCAGTCAATTTGTTTCCAGGCAGAGACGTGTCTGGGCTAATACAGTGCAGGCACACAAATGACAATGCAGTTTTCGGTGCTTTTTTCTTACTTTCCAGCTTTTTTTAGAGTCTAGGGTTATTAAAAATAAAAGTAAGAAATCCATCTTGTAGCAGTTTACGTTTCCAGGGGAGAATGTACCGGGGGGCAGCAGAATTACAGATGTGCACATGCCCAAACCCTCCGAGTGGTATTAGCAAGTGATAGAGCTGCAGCTTAATGGTGGCATGTCAGCTAAAACAATTGACCTATTTTTCTTTCAGAAACTTTGTTTATAGCAGAAGCTTTGTATCTCAAATAAAATTGTCTTTATGCGAATGGGAACTGTGCTTGTAATGATTTAGTTTAGAAAAGTAATGTCAACGCCCTGAAGGATTCCTGGCTTTGCATTTCCCAGTGTCCAATGGAAGCCTTTCCTCGAGGCTGGCTAATGTCTCATTTCCACTTCTGTTGCAGCACACAAAGAGGAGAGCCTTGACAGCTTCCAAACCAATAATATCTTACTTATGTTTCAATATTTGAGTAACAGCTCAGGCTTTCCAGAGATTATCTTTTTGTGATGTCGTTAGTTCTCTAACATGCTGTAGCCAGATGAATGCAAGTCCTTCAGCATTTTGGAGAACAGGAATGTATCCCTTAAGAAGAAAAGCGTGTTGATGCGCAGTAACATCGCTCGCTGAGCCAGAGTTGTGCTCTTTTAAGAGGCGCTGTTGGTGGAGCACATGATATTTCTTCCTCCTCGTGCTGTTTCTTTCCTCTTTCCTAATCTCTTTTCTCCTCTGTGTTTTTTTTCACGGCACTTGGGAGCCTTGTATTTTCAAAGTCATCCCCTGCTGACTGTTTTGAGGCCTGCCTCAAGCAGTTTCTTCAGCTCTGATTGAAAAGAAACCCTTTTACTGGTTACTTAAATAATTCCGTTGCCGTGTGATGAGTTTCTCTGCATCAGTGGAGGAGCAGGAGCTGAAGCTGCCGGTGCCGCTCTGTCCATCCGTAGCGATGCTGCAGCATCCAGCCCACGTGGGGTTTGGGCATCCCTGTTGTGTCACCCAGTGCTTGGGATGCTGTTGGTGGCTGCAGCAGGGGGTGCCTGCAGGAGGAGCTGGCGGAGGAGCCGCTCTGTGCAGCACGCTGCTGGGAAAGCTGGGCTGCTGCTGGAAGAGCTGCTCTGCACGGCGTGGCTGCAGATGTTCCTGGGCAGGTCCTGTGGCAGGACCTGGTGCTTTGTCTGCTAAAGCAAGAAGTGAGAGCTCTTCCTGTTTATCTCCTTACGGAGGCAATGGCTGTGGTGATGAAAAATGCCTCAAGCTGTTCCAGCTCTGCAGGGCTGGTTTGATTTTCCCTCTGTTCCGCAGCGTATGCACACTGCCTATGTTTGCCCTTTTTTTTTCTATTGACAGTGAGTATCTTTTATTCACTCTTGTCCTGAGGCTTTGAAAACAGTAACTTGCTTTTTAATGTAATATCTGCCGGTTCCTAGATTACTGCAATGTGCAGAGAGTGGGGACATCTGTGTTTGTTCAGGAAACAACGGGAGATGCAACGGATGGAAAAGAGATGAGTTTGGTGAGGCACCAGGAGCTGGCAAGATGCACTGAAGAAAGTGTTAAATAACAATCTCTGCTTAAGGCCCCAATCCAGCAAAGCACTTAAACATATATCGTAACTGTAAACAGTGGAGACGTCCAGTTGATTTAAATGGAACTACTTTTGTGTTTAAAGTGAGGTATTCACTTGAGTGCCTTTCTGGATCCGGGCCTAAGTGAGCGAGAGTTGGAATTGTTTTTAATTGCAAGGATGAGACCTGCAAGTGAGACCTGACCAGTGCAGGGGTGTCGTGGGGCAGCCGGGGGCTCGGGGAGCCTTCCCCAGGCCCTGTCCCTGCTGCTGCCTTTCTGCTCTCTGCAGGTGTGCTGCTGCTTCCTCAGCTGCGTGCAGGCCGCGGGACTCGTGCAGGACGTGGCTCTGGAAGGTGCGAGGAGTTTGCTGCTCATGTTGTTGGAGGGCCTCAACCAGCTTGTGTGGTGGGGGAGATAGGGAGGAAGCAGCGGCACAGATGGCGATGTGTGGGTGTCTTTCTCCTTCGCTGCCTTAAGTTGATACCCATTAAACTGTAGGTGAGAAGTGTGAGAAGGAAGAGCGGCCCAGGGGAAAGGTTTGACCAGAAGTCACGTTAACAGGTTAAATAAAAGTGAGGGCTGCCAAGTGTCCGGCAGCGCTCCGGAGCTGCCCACAACACTTCTTGAGGGGTAAATGACAGAATACGGAGAGCTCTGGATCTAACAGTTCTTCTGTTAATCTCCAGCTGTGGGCTGTGTGTACAGCCATACTCCGTAAAGACCCATCTAAGTGTTCCTAGTACGCCCCAGGACAGGAAATACACCTGACAAGGCTATAATTTGTAGCACGGTGTAAAACACCTTTTCATAAGGCTTTGTTTCATATTCGTTTGGCTAAATCTTCCTACAGATTTTCCTAGCGCACAAACTCGATCATTGTTTTGGAAAATGCGGGTCTGACCACCGTAAATGGGTTTGTATTTCCAACAGAGCAGTTATTTAATTTCCTGTTGGAAGTCTGCAAAGGTTGGCACTGTGCTCTCGGTGGCAGGGTGCCAGAGGAGTTAACATCTCCAGGCTGTCCGAGATTGCAGTTGGGTTCAACCAAATTTTATTTATTTAAACCAATATATATATATATATATATATAAATATATAATTTTTGATTAAACTTCTTAAAAGTAGTTGGGGAGTTAAGGGTGGCAGGGGGGAGGTGGGGTTCTTTCCAGCGTGAGAGCGGCTTTTGTTCTTCCTTCTGCTTGTGCAGTCCTGATTTTGTGGCAGACTTGATCTCACTTCATAGGTTTCCAGCAAGGCACCACAGAAGGACGGCTGAGGTGTGAGGCTGGAGCTGGCTCTTTCAGTATAAACACACGTTCCCTGTTGCAGTGACCTCCTTGGGAGCCATGGTGCTGGGGGCCGGGTGCCAAGGTTTGTGTGACGGAGCGGTGACGGTGCTGAAGTGCTGACGTCCCCTGGGGCCTTCTCAGAGGATCTGTTTGGCATCCCCAGGGCTGAGCTGTTGGGAAAATGTTGTCTTCAGAGACAAGCGCTTAGAAATTATTTGCGAGGCAGACTCTTATAAACAAAAGAGAGCCTTGCTCAGAGTTTGCTTTAACTACGCAGGCTGAGCTCTGCAAGAATGAGTTGGACTTGTTCTGTGTAAAACCACAAGTTGCCTTGGGTGTCTGATGCTCTAGGTTTCCCCTGCAGAGCAGAGTTACTGGCTCACGTGGACCTCCTGGAGCACCACTTTGGTGCCTGGAAGCCTTCAAAGCAGAGCTGCTGTCT
Source organism: Numida meleagris (assembly GCF_002078875.1). Lineage (NCBI taxonomy): Eukaryota > Metazoa > Chordata > Aves > Galliformes > Numididae > Numida > Numida meleagris. Next base: position 28,115,143 of record NC_034415.1, read on the forward strand.
GCACAAAGTGCTCATGGCTGCGGTTTGCTGTGAGCATGAGTTGCTGGGGGTAGGAAACTGTGGCCAGTGCCATGCAGAGATCAGACTTGCTGTCCTTGTGGTATTGAGTAACTCTGGCAGGAGGCAATACTTCACTCTAATCTGTTGGGATTTCCCCTGCTGGGACCTGGAGCAGCTGCTTGTGCTCAGTGCATTGGGCGTGGAAGAGGAGGTGCTCGTAGAGAAACATGCACAATTTCTACATTGCAATTCATATTTGCACTCCCTTTCTCTGGCTTATCTGATGCTGTAGTAAGTAAAGCTGCATGATGGAAAGCAGAAGGGAGATTAAATGAGTATTTTAAACAGGTGTCATACTTCGATACTGTTTCTTGAAAGATATTCTTGGCTGATGATAATGTGTAGCGTAGCCCATTGATACCAATTGAATCAGAACTGGGAGTAACGAAATAACTTCAGCGTGTCAGAAGATCTGGATCTTTTTTCATTGAGTTCTCAAAGAAAGGAAAATGCACATAAAAACTGAAATTTATAAAGTGTGTTAAAAAAAAAAAGCAACACAATGTGCCTGAACTTATGTACCGCAGTAATGTACTTCTGCCACTTCTTTTTGATTACTCATTTAATAAGGTCTGTAGGCCTTTTTTTCTTTCTCTTTGTTTCAGCATACAGATGAAGGCACTTTTCTGCATTTACATCCAGAAAGGCAAAGCTAGGGTGTGTTCTTTCCATGTGCTCATGGAGCTCACAGCCGTAATAAGTGTACGGGGACAGGAGACCCTCTGGTCCTTCACGGTCTCTTTTGGGTGTTAAATTTCATGCAGAAAATATGGTTCTTATTGCAGCTTGGCAAGCTTCAGAAAAAAGCAAATCTTTTCAGTGTTCCATCTAAAAGAAATATAACGCTCCCAATTTTTGTTTCTCTGCTGCCTCTCGGTAAGCTTATCCAGAAGTTTTCAATTTTTAGAGTAGGTTTGATCCAGAGATCTCAGATGTGTTTATAAACATTTTTTTAATTTTTTCGTTGTATAACACTGTGAGTTAGATATGTGTGTTCTCCATTTAGATACATGTAGAGGAATGTGGGTTTAATAGCTCTTCTGAGATCCTGAAAGAGAGCCCAGAGCAGGGAATGAAAGCCAGGGATGTTCTCTTCCAGATGCTTCTATTTTAACAAAATTTTAAGATCAAAGCACTGTATTTTTGCAGTAGTTTGGGGCCTTGCCTGTGTGTGTGTCTTTTCCACCTGGTATGTATGTGCATAGTGTGATTTAGTGGACTCGCTGAGTTTGTAAGATCCAATGGGAAGCAGCTCTAAAAAGTACAGAGGGAAATGCGTGGCTCTTCACAGGGGTTGTATTTCTGATGCAGAGATGTTTTCTTATTACACAAGAATGATGAGAGGTGCAAATGAAAGAGAGAGTTCCAGTTTTTCAATGCTTCCCTCATGTGTCTGAGGCCACTGAGTTCACTAAAGATGAGCACAAAAGCTTGTGACAAACATAAAGCAACAAAAGGAGCAAAGCTACGGCACAGAACGGGACTCAGACTCTAACTGGTGATGAGAGTAGGAGAAAAAGAGCCAAAGGGAATGTGTTGGCCTGGGATTTGGTGCAGAGGAACAGTTCTCGATAGGTGAAACTGAAGGGCAAAATGCCTAATGCCCTTTTATTTTTTTCCTACTGCTCTTCACCCTGCCTTGAAAAAGCAATAGACAATGAATGTGAAGTTGTAAGCGCTACAGTCTTGGGCTGGAGTACGAATAAGCAAGCTTGAGGATGCTTGGGTAAATGGGATGTTTTCTGATTGCTCTTGTCAGCTCTGTAACAAACCCCTGGGCTGTTCAATCTCGGTCAATCTCAGAAGTGACAACTGCTGTCTTTGCATGCTGATGGAAGGGTCTGGAAAATTGGGAAAACATAAAGCCTGTTAGAGAGAAGTGCTGAGGAATTGCACATCAATCTACTTAACAACAGATAAATTATTTGCAGGCAGCTGGGTGATAACAAGGAGATAAATAGCAAGCTAAAATGGTTTTGTCAAGCACAAATCCTGTCACACCAACTTCATTTCCTCTTGCAGCAGTGCACCGAGCCTTGTGGAGAGCAGCAGATGACGTATCTTGAGGTCGTGTAAGCTTCCACTGCCACATCTCGTGTGCTGCTCTTGTGAGCCATCCACCAACACCTGGCCTTGGTGAAACCATTCAGAGAGAGGGCAGGCCTGGAGCGAGCATATGGCATGAGGAGTTCTCGGGGTCTGCAGGGAAACAGAGAGCTTCCAGGGAGGGGTAGTCCTCTTCCATTTGGAACGTGGTTAGCTTGCAGCTCTTCTGAAAGGAGCAGGGAATTTTCATGGAACAGAAATGGAGCGGAGTCAACAGTGCTATACTGTGAGGAGAAGGCAAACGTTGTGCTTGGCTGCGTTGGCTCAGCAGGACCAGTGGGTATAAGAAGTCGTCTGTCCTGCTGCTTGGCGTGGGTGAGACCGCAGGCGGAGCGGTGCTGGGCCTGGCTGTGGGAGGCACGTCTTAGGAAATGGATGGGTCGGCTGGAGAAAGTCCAGAGAGGACAACAGGGATTGCTGTGGAGCTAGGAAGGCATCACCCGCAAGGACAGACTGATTGAGCTGAGGCTGCATCAGCAAAGTAAAATAAAATAAAAAAGCAGAGATGAGGATTCTGCGGTAAATAAGCTGTTACAGGCAGGAGAAGGAGGATAGCTTCTTCCCAATGACAGTGTTTGCTAGGATGAGAGATATTGGGCTTAATTTACAGGAGAAGATATTTAGTTTAGATATGAGAAAAAGCTTCCCAGGGTGAAGAAAATGAAGCCCTTCACAGTCCTGGGAGGCTGTGAAATCTGTGTTGCTTGAGGTCTTAATCAAGAGATTAGATTTGCATCTCTTAGGAATGGGTTTGGGGAGTGAGGTGGCGAGAGGACTCTGCTACATCTCTTCTACCCCAGTTGACTTGGTGATTCCAAAGAGATCCTGGAGAAACAAGCTTCAGTGAATAATCAGTGAACAACTCCCTGTCCTATTTCTTCCAGCGTTTACAAATATACGAATTAATTAAAGCAATAATAGCATTGCACCTCAATTACATGTCACCTAAGACTTGGTGGGGTACGAGGTGCTTTCTTCCATGAGAGCCCGCGGACAGCAGAGCTTGTTCAGACCGGAGCTACAATGCACAGTCCTGAAGCCCTCATCTTCCCTTGCTCCTGGGGCTTCTTAGCCAAGGAAGGATGCTGCTGCCCTGCACATCTTTCTTCTGCACTCTGGGGGAGGACGGCAGTGCTGTGGGTGGTATTCGCCTGTGGTGTTTCTCTGAAAGCCTATTAGTCTTTCCTCGTAACAAAGTGCGTTTGTAGTTCTGTCCAAGGAGATGACAAATACATCTACTTTATTAATCACACGAGTCACTTGAGAACAGCAAAACATCAAACATTTTGAAAGGATTGAGTATGTCAGAATCTCTAATGTTTTTTCTGTATCTCTGTAATAGTCTTTGATTCGCTTCTGACTTCCCAAGTAGTGCGAGTCTGCCAAAAAGCCCAATCACTCAACACCAACCCGCACCACTGAATAGACTTAGGTTCACTGTCGTTTTGAGTTAATACATCAGTGATGAGCCTAGGCCAAGAGCAGAAAAAAAAATCCATCTTCCAAAGTTGTGTGAGCCATTAAGAGGAGTAGCTCTGCTGGGACTAGTTTACATCTAAGTTAAATACCAGATATGAGGGGTTGTCTGTGCTGAAAAATAAGTAGTCTGTCGTTATACAGAAAACAGAGGCCCGTTTCTCTGCATACATGTGTCTAACTCACAATTTAGGCCCCAAAGGATGTGTCTGTTGAAAAGAGGAGGCAGAGATTGCCAAGAAAAAAAGGCATGCCCTGCTCAAATAACAAGGATTGCTTTCCCCTTTTCCTTCCTCCCCCTCCTCTATACATATGCACATATTCCCCTCGCTCCCTTTTTTTTTGTTAAGTACTCAATATTTTATTCAAATGAGTGATTTCCCTAGCTGGGTTGACCTGTGGTCTCCTGAGCCGGAGTGCTGTGTTTAACTTCTCTTCCTCTCATTGGGAACCCCAGTGTGCTTTTTGCCGCAGTAATTTCCACCTAACACGAGCCTCTTGTGAACTCTGCGGCTGCTTGCTGTCCTGTGAGGATCAGCTTCAACCTTTTAATATTAATTAACCATATTTTAGGTAAGAAATACGTTGTGTGTAATAGCATCTGTCGGTCCTGCCGGAATCCCAGGAGGCTGCCAGAATGGCACAGCGCAGACTACCTGGCTTTTATAGAACCGTGCGATCCTTTAGCAGCAGCCAAGGGCCCTGAGGTCCCCTGGTCCCATGTCCCACTCAGAGTGTGGCTGCCTTCCCCTCTGCTATGTCACGCACGTGTGCTCTGCTTCTCTCTGTGGGTATGGCTGTTTTTCTCCTGGTGGCTCCTCCAGGCCTCGTAAAGTTGCTCGTGATGAAGAGACGTGTTGTGGGGGCCACTGGTGCTTCCCCTTCACTTGGTCTGCAGTGTGTCTGCTTTTCCAAATACTGCTTAAATACGCTTCGTTCTCGCACTGTGTCCCATTCAGGCAATGTAAATCACTTCGAATGCAGGAGCAGAGCCTGAGCAGCTGCAGTTTGTTAAGCCTTTATCTGTAACTATTGCTGGTGCTCTCTGCATGGTACTGGGCAAAGGAATAAAAAGAGAGAGGTAGTCAACAAGAAATAGGTGCTTGTTTGTAATGCCTTGTGCTGGTAGAAGTGTACCCAGGTCTGCCTGGCTTCTGATATTTACTTGAAAGGAACCTGAAGACAAATATGCAAAGGATCAGAGAGGTGAGTGGGCCTTCTTTGGGCTGTCATGGCAGCACCCTTGCACTGTTACATACAGCTGGGGAAAGTTAATACTGGAGAAGTTTTCAATAAATTGGGGTGAAATCTGAGAGGAAAAACATCAACATTTGGGGGGAGGAAATGAGTGCGCATAGAAGGGACCATCTTTTGCAAGCACATATTTGTGTTACCAGCAGGGAAGGGGACATTATTTAGAGCAATGTGGAGGAAGGCGTGTGTATGAGTAGGAGGAAGGAAATGCAGACAGGGAAGCCTGGGCTACCTTTCACAAGCAGTTTCCTAAGAGTAAAATCTGTTGGATTGAATTATCTTGCAAGAGGGGTTGTTCAAGCTCGATGGCTTGAGATGTTGGAATTGGACCGGGCAGAGCTGTGGGGTCCATGTCTGGCAGCAGGTCATCCCTTGTGGTGGCTGGGGTGTGCAGGCTGCTCTGGATCAGGGGCTGAAGATGCTGCTCCTGCGATCTCAGTGCATCTCTCATAAGCATTTTTAAACCATCTATCTACTTAGTTGACATTAAAGTCACAAGATTTTTTTTTCTGTTCAAAAGTAAAAGAGGGCTTGATGCAAAAGTCCCTGTAATGCGAGCCTTGATGGTGGTCTTGGAAAAACCCCAAATACAGATTTTGGATGATAATGGGTAATGTAAATGCAATGAGTAGCATGTGTTTGTTTGTTTGTTTGTTTTCCTATGGGAAAAATAAAGCACAGGGAACTCAGGCCCCAGGAAGGGGCTCGGTCAGGTCCTTTGGGGTGGTACCTCAGATTGGGTGACTGCTTATGGTCTTTAAATTCCAAACCAATACAGAACTGTATCTTTAGACTCGTAGACAATTTTTTTTTTTTCCTTTAAGAAAAAGTCCCTAAATCTGTGAAACCATATTTTTATTCCCAGAATTCTTTGGAAAAATAGCAACCGATCTTTTGTTGCTGTTGTTTTTGTTGGTTTCTTTGTTATCCTCCGAGCTTTGGCACCGTCACAACACGTTACGACTTATTTCTGTGGGAAGTGGGAAGACGCTTTCTCAGCCATCGCACAGCGTGCTGCAGCTGCACAGAAATGGAGCCGGCCCCAGCTCTTCTCCTGCCGTGCCCAGAATCCACGGGGCACATTTGTGGCCACCATTTTGGATCCCCTCCTGGAGGCTCATTCTTTCCCACAGCCGTTGAAGCTTTTCTAAATGTGTTTTTCCATTGGAAAGACACATTTGGGCACTGAGCAAGCGTTGAGAGCGTCTTAAGCAAATATAAAGGCGAGGAAGAAAGTATTTTAAATGGCCCCAGCAGGCTTGTTTCTGCTGTCCCTGGCGGGAGCATCCCATGTGCACATCCCTGATCCCGCAGGGGAAGCAGGAGCTCTGCAGCAGACTGTGTGGAGATGCATCAGCACTCCAGAATTTCACTGCTGGAGGGAGATTGGGGTTTTAGGTTGGAGAGGCTCTCTTGCACAGTCCGGAGAGAGTTCTTTTTCTGCACAGGTATTTGTTGGCTGACAACAGATGGAAGGATTGAGGGTTAGTAATGATCAATTTTATTAAATACGACTGCTGAGCTGAACCCATGCTGCCCTTGAAGCGCTGTGCAATGACTTGCGGACTGATGTTGACTAAGATGCAGGGGTTTTTTTTTTCTTATCCTCTGGTAATTACATGGTTCTTATCAGCGTAACGATCCAATAGCCCGTCTCTGACATTGCTTTCCTTGTTGCATTCCTCCTAAGGCAGGCAGATGTGGCTATTCCCATCACAGAAATGGGCCCCAAAGCCCCATAGGTGCAGAGTGTGTGTGTGTATGTGTTTCTACAGGGCCAGACTGACCCCAGTGAGGTTCCCCACCTCCTATGGAGCCTGTCCTTGGCTCTGCCTCCCAGCTGGTTCACCTGGTTCACGTAGGAGTTTGTGCTTTCCCTGACACCTCTGCTGAAGTCAAGTACTTGATTCCGCTTTTAAGTGTGATATAAAAAAGATTACGAGATATGGTAAAGTGCAACCATTTATGAGTTAGTATTTATGAAACACTGCATTTTACATCTTTTTAATCAGCTGCTCAATACTTAACGTGAAGAGCAAGCGCCCCGTTCCTCTGTAGGTTGTGCTTGCAGCAGTTCTTCGTGTCGTTTGGGATAACTGGTGCTGTTTTGAGCACTTTCTGTTTTACACATCCTGTTCTGCAATGAAAAAGGCAATGAATTAATTCCCAGTGGTTATAAACTGCTCTTTCTCTGTCGACACAGAGCAGAAATCCCGGTCATCTTTCCGTGCGACACAAATTTTCACGCTTCCCCATTGCAGATGCTGCCAGATAACATCCTGCTTTCTGGGCACGGGACTGAGAGCGCAGATATGATCCCGTATTTTAAAAGAATTGGCCTGTATGGAGCTCGGTTTTGGGCAGGAGCAGGACTTGGCACTGCTTCTTGGCACCGTGCGTGCGTTTCTGCCAGGGGTGGCTGTGCGGGGCGGCGAGAGCTGCAGCTGTGCTGATAAGGAGCAGTCCCTGGGACCAGCGGGAGCTGACACGAGTTGCCTGCTGTATGCAGAGCAGGGGTGTCAGGCATCCCAGCTTCTCACCAAACCGTTCCATTGTACTTTTAATGGCAGCTTTCTGTAGCGCTTGGCACTAAAAGACAAGCATTTGCGCCTCCAGCCTTCCAGTTCTGACTACAGGGCGTTTAGTCTAAAAAAAAAAAATGTAATAATCGCAGACAATGATAGCCTTATTTAAACAGACTCTTTGGGGGAAAGGAGCTTGGCCATTTACAACCGAGAATGTTCAATACACTTCAGAATAGGGTGTGTAAATAAATAGAGGGCACTTACGCCAAGATAACGGTCCTGAGTTAATCTTATCTCGAGTTTTCTTTAGAAGAAAAGCTTCTAAGTTTTGGTTAGGGTGAGTGTCATTTTTCTCTCTCCATAAAGCACCCTTGGTATTGTGGTGCTCTGTGCAAACAGTGCAGCGCCCGGTTCCTGCTGCCAGGCTATCACTGCCACTTCAGTGCAAGTGTTCTACAGGAGCACCCCAATGCAAGAACTAAATTCGACTTTCAAGTAAGTGAAGCCCCTAATAAACTTCCTTCCTGACATTCCCCTTTGCTTTCGCACACAAACGTCAGTGCATGAAGAATACTGAAATAAACTTTATGCACCTATAGAGTTGAGAGCAAATTGTGTATCAGGAAAGCACAGCTAGGTGTATTGCTGACCATACGTGTTGCAAATATTTTTGTCCATTGCACGGAGCGTGGAGCTGTGTGCAGAACCTGAGGACAGGAGCATTTTCCCTCTGTGCCTCCCTGCAGAGTGTTTGCAGCATCTGGATCCATGCGTAACTCCTTACCTAGCCCAGGCAGCTGATTGACGTGATGAACTGGGGGTGCTGGAGCTCAGAGGCTCGGCAGGAACAAAACTGCCTTGTCCTGACTTTCTGTGATCCCTCAGCTGGAGTCTTTTTGAAAATCGTAAGGATGGAGACCCTGTGTTGAAAGACTGTCTGGTAAGATATTGTTAAAAGCAGGCAGGAGGAAAATGGTTTCTGAAGAATTTAGAGCCCTGTTGATCTACTAACCCCGCTGAAAAGACCAGCTGAAGCAGAAAGTCCTGAAGGAGTTAAGTGGAGGCAGGTGTTCAGTGGACATGACAATCTCTCTCCCTTTCAGCTCTCAAGAAATATCCCATTTCTGCCATGGGATGGAGGGAGCAATGACTCTGTGGACTTCTTCATTCCCAAATACTTTCTAAGGACCGATTAGGTTTCCCTGAGACCTGTTGTAAATATTCTTAGTTTTTTTTTAAAAAAAAAAAGAAAGCATCTTCGGAGGGAAAGTGCTTACTGGTCAGTTGGAGGTGGATTTTTTTAGGGGATGTCTGTCTTTTTATAGCAGCAGATATCTCTGTACTGCCCCAGGCAGTCCCGGTGTAGCTCTCAGTGTAAGGAGGGCAGTTTGGGATCCATGCTGTGCTCACTGCTGTGAAATGGCCACTGAAGCGCAGCCCAGTGTCCACAGCAAACTTATCCCTTCCAGTGGGCTTGTCAGTGTATGGTTTGCAGTGTTTGTATGCCTGTCTACACCAGTGGCTCTTTTAGGCTTCGGAAACTTTTATCTCAAAGTCAGCATGATAAAATAATATCCTTCCCTCCCCTTTTTACTTCTAGGCAGGATCTGGTGCCTTTGCTGTCCTTCTGTCCTGGAGAAAGGTGCAGGAGCTGGGCTGTCTCATCCATCTGGTCTCGTTTTCTCTTTCTGTGCTTATTTTGCACAAAGCCCTTCCCCTTGGCCTCCATGCTTTCCTTCCCCTGCTCCAGGCATGGCAGGCATGGAGTTACATTCTCCCTTCTTCTTCTTTGACATTAACGTGTATCTGCTGGTTTTGCTGGACATCCCATAAGATGCCAGATGGCACGTATGGAAGTAGTGATGAGGTTTATGGGGGACATCAGGAGAAATATTAAAAAATCCTAGGTTTTACTGGGACATCTGGCAACCCTTATTCCCAGAACCTCTTCTGATCTGTAGGTGAATCCTGAAAACTTAAAAACTTCACAGGATGAGCTCATAGCTGCGGCTGCTCCTCTGTCCTTCACAGCATTGCTGTGGCAGTGTTGTGTGCCCAGAGCCACAGATGATCTTGGACAGAGCTCGTTTGGACTTGCGTGGGCCCAGCAAATGAGCTCACTGCTGTTGTTTTCCCATTCCTTCAGCACATCTAGACTGGGTGGCATTTGGCTTTCCTTACTTTTCACCAGGGCTGCTACAAGAAATAGGGGTTTTAGACAGTTTTTGGAAGGGTTGACTCGCTTTAAAATTGTTTTTGTGTAATTTATTTAAATTTGAAAAATCACTGCACATGTTAGCATGAACAAAAGGTTCTAGGAATTTTTCCTCCACCGAAATGAATTTTAATTTATCAAAAGCCCCTGACGTCTTGAGGCGAGCACGATGCGTTCTTTGTGTTCCAGCCCAACGCTGGCTCCTGGCCACGGGGCTGTGAAGGATCGTTTTCACCCGAGGCCTCTTGTAGTTGGAGGAAATCAATCTTGTGCGATACGAAACGCCCGAGCGCTGGAGGCATGTCCATCTTCAGGAACTTCAAACTCGTTCCCTTCCTTTCAGGGACTTGGCTGGAAGGCGAAGGCTGAGCTCCCTTCTTGTCCAAGAAAAATGAACGAGCTTTGTAAAGATGCTTTCTCCTCCGCCTGGATGTCTATTGAGCTGGAAGACTCTGACTTCTCCCCGGAGCGGGGAAGATGTGGGTGGCCTGCAGCAGAGATGAGGCTGCTGAACAATGGGGCCATTGTCTGCGCTCCGCCAGGAGGTACCGGAGTGTTGCTTTAACACCATGGGTCTCTTTCTGGTGGGCTGCTCAGGCTGAGGCCTTGCTTTTTGTCTGGTAATTATAACGGCATTAGCTAAAGTTTTCTGCCTTGCTAGCATTAATTAATCAGTACAGTTTGTGGGACAGTGTGTGGGTTAGGCTGTCTTTGGGATTTCATAGGTGCAGGCAGGAATCTGTGAGAAATGTGTGGAATTGGAGAACACGCCTTTTACCAAGGAATGAAAGTGAGGTAGCAGTCTTTCACTGCTCTCAGCATTGTGATTGAAGAGGAATAATAACAACAACCAAGCTGCCATCCAAATGTAATAGCCATCACAGCTGGCATGGCTGGGCACAGCTTTGTGCAGCGAGGGATGCCCATGGTTGTCTGGCATCATGGCCATCTCCCCGTGACCCTGTAGCCCATTAGAGCTTGTCTTTCCAGAGCAAAGTGGCTCACACGTTCTGTAGTTAGTCCCTCTTCTCCAGTTTCTGTTACAACATCTGATTTGGGAAATTATTTAATACAGAGTTCTGTCTTCTGTTTGTAATTCCTCTCTGCGGTTACTTGGGAATTGCGGTTGTTTTCTTTGCTCAGGAGGCAGGACGATACCTGGCTGAAGGTGGAAGCCTTTACCTGATGGAGATGATCTGGAGTTTGCCAACAGCTGCTTTTTGGAAAAAGTGTGATTCCTTCAAGTTGGTATCCAAATGAGCAAATAAGAAGCCTCTTTTCTCTTAGCTGACTTATGGTATTTTACCTTAAAAATCTTCAATATCAAGTGGTGGGATCTGGACCAGTACCCATGGGGACTCATTACAGACGCAGTACACAGCTGTGAGGCTCAGAGAGATGCAATCTGGATGGCACTGGAGGGCATGCAAAACGCAGGAATGCGTCAGGTGTGAGACGTCACATTTCCTCTCTGCAGTTCTGCCCGATGAATTGCTTGATGCTGGTTTTTGGGGGGTTGGGGGTGTTTGTTTGGTTGGTTTTTGTCTTTCAAATTAGTTAAGACTAAGCTGCCGCTGCTGGAGTCATTCAGGGTGAGTCATAAGACAGTAGAGATGGAAAATATTCTAAATAATTGGAATTCAATTAAGGAAAGCAAGCGCAATTTTGAGGTGGTTTGCAGCATAATTAATGTGTGGCCCTGCTTTTTAGATATACAGTGCCTGCAACTTTCTCTAGTATGTTCAACTATGCTCAGCTTTCCCGCAGAGTGTTCAAACCACTACATCTTTGCTGAGAATGCTGGGCGCAGGGCATTACATTCAGTGGGGAGGAAAGGAAGGCTTGCTGGAGGGGGGCTGAAATCAGGGTGAAGGACACTGCCACGCACAGCAGAATTGCTCTTTGTGTCTTGGCTCTGATTCTTGGTCTCGCAGAATTATCCTGACTTTGCATCAGCTCTAGTGCTGTGCTCGCAGACTCTGCCATGTTGTGTTACTGAAGGAAAGCAGTGTCTGTGCTGGAAGGGAAAGACGACGACGGCTCTCATGAGAAGTCAGCCTGTTGCTTTCTTACTGGCAAATCCTTATTGGCCCTAACCTCTGTGACTACGAGCAGAAGCAAGAGAACTGAACAATGAAACAGTTGTTATTTAATTTAATTTATTACTCACAGACATGAGAGGGCAGACTTGATGACTGTTCTTCCAGTATGTTAAGGAGTTGTCACGAAGTGGAAAGCAGTAGTTGTTCTCCCTGTCCATTGAGACTGGAACAAGCTATGGCCTTAAACTACTGCAAGGAACATATGGACCAAACCAGTGGTTGCATGATGGGCTGCCTTTCATACAGCATTTGGGGAACTGCTGTTATTCAAGGCCTTTTAGGGTGTCCAGCTGCTTGTGGTGCAGCTGATCCTGCCTTGAGCTGGAGGGAGGGAAGGGGACGTGTGTCTAGCGCTGTCCAAGTCTGCTGGAGGCCAGTGTACTGCAGCTTTTTCTTCTACCATTTATTTCCCAGAAGGAAACAATGGGTGTGATGGATCCATGGAAGTTAACATCAGCATTGAGTTCAATGGACAGCAGGAACGGATGATTTTTGTTACTGTGTTTGTGTCAGATAAGCTGAGCAGAATCTCATGGCATTCAGATCTGTTCTTTTCTACTTGCCATGAGCAAACATCCCTGTCACTTGCCTGTGTGCAGTACTGGTTAATGATAATAATTCAGAGAGCTGCATTGTGACCTTGCAGTTTTAAAGCATGTTGCAGGCATCAGCCGAAGCTCATGTAGCTGCTGGTAGGTAAGCCCTGGCCTCTCCTCACTGCAAAAGAGATGGAGCAGTGACTTGGCAAGGGCAACAAAAGAAGTTATTGTTACGAGCAACACAAAATGTGCAGGCTTCTGGCTTAAAAGCCTGGACCCAGACTCCCAAGCACATGACAGAATTTACCAACATACAGCCGGGTTTTAGCAGTTTTAATGTCAAACATATATCATCATTAGTCTCACTCCAGCAGCTTATGTATTTTCCTTCTCTTTATTTTCTTCCTGAAAGCCGTGAGCAGCTCCAGTCATTCTTGCGAATAAATCTTGTTTTATCAAAGTGAGCGCCTCGTCAAAGCCCTGTTTATCTTTGCAGCTCTGTCTGGGTTTCAGTGCTTGCAAGGAGTCAGAAGTGGCTGCGTTGTGCTTCCTGAGCAGATGTGCAATCCTGCGGGCGCTGGGATGAGGCGCATTCCTGTCGGTATTCTGCAGTGATAAGATCTGTGAAGCTGCCGGGTCAGTCGTGGTTTGTTGTGTTGATGCATAGCTATTTTTTTCCCAGGAGCTCCTTGATTCAGTGCCTTCTGTCAGGAGCACGGTGCTGTGAGGAGGAAGAGCAGTTCAGGTGTCTCGAAAATCAAGCGTGTGCTCATTTGGTGATTCATTTGCAAATTGATGCAATTGATTGAATTAATAGAAATGTCGTGGTTATCTGTGTATCTCTGGTACAAATGATACTAAGTGTTGCACAGAGTGACTTTCACTGATGCCGTGGCTCCTAAAGGCATTTTGAAGAGGAGCTTCAAGTGAAAGGCATGACATTGTTTGGAACCTCTTTACGTGATATTGCTACAAACAGTGCTGAAGGTGATGATAGCTGAGTTGCTACCCATGCTTTTCCTCTTCTTTTTTTCTTTTCCTTCATAGTTGGTGAGTATTTTGTGCTCAGCTTTTGTCCCTTTCCACTCTTGTATGTGTACGTCTCTGTCCCTTTTGATGGGAAACACTATGCTTAAAAAAAAATAAAAATAACAAAAATAAAATAATGAGAGGACTTAAGAAATTGGCAGAATAAGGGATAACTTGGACATGCATCTCTTTTGTGAAGGAAAACGAATGAAGACCTGTCCAGGTGATTTTTTGTTGTTGTTGCATTATTCAAACTGAGATATGAAGTTATAAGAATGGGATTTTGTTCACATCACTTGGTTAATTCTGTTAGACAGGTGCTTACGTGTTGTTATTCACTGTTGCCTGTGGTTTGCTTGTAGGTTGTTCAAATGTATGTGTGAATAAGCACAACTCCATCTAGATCTTCCATTAGCTGCAGCTACACAAAGCTTTGTATGACCAGCAGTCACTAGGTTTGTATGCCTTTTATTCATTTTGATGACTATTTTTCTTCTCTGGTAGATTGTTTCTTTTCATCTGTACAGAGAGGAAGGTGGATGAAATCAGTTAGTGCCAAACTTTGGTGTTTAAGTGGAGAGACTTGCTACAGGTGTTTGAAAGGAACCTTAAATATTGAGGGTTTTTTCAAAGCCAGAAAAATGCCCCTTTATTTTAAAATCAGACACGATGGGAAGGGATAATCCTGCATTTTTTTATAACTTGCACAGTGGTACAGACATCTTCGCTTAGTTTTCTTTTGAGGTCAAACTGAAGTGCAGCAATGAGATCTTTTTACCTATTGCAAAGAAGTGTTTTCCTAAAAATAAAGATACACCTGCCTGAATGCACCCCTTTGTGTTCACTTCTAAATACTGCTGTCATGTAAGTAACAAGGTCACGGTTTAAGTTAATTATTGTCATTTACAGACCCATTGAGGATGAACTGGAGTCCCGTGTTACTGGTGTGGCTCTTTTTCACCATCAGGAGACATTTAATCAAACACTCGGTTGCAGTGATTGTAGCAGAGGAGAGCTTTAAATCGTTCCCAGCAGCTGCCTGTGTCTCTGCACAGCCCAGATTTGCTCTGCAAGGAAGACACGGTGTCACCTCTGGTGCCATTGGCAGCCGCCTGGTGGGACAGTGCCAACTGAGCACCAGGGGTGGCCCGGCCTCAGGTTCCCTTCCCCATGAAGGGGCGAGCTGTGCAGAGCTCTGATCCGAGAGCTGAGCCTACAGATGACTGTTCCTCCTGCTGGGCGTCTCCTGGGCGCAACAATTTAGGAAATACTTGACCTGCCTCTGGGGGGTTGGTTGTAGCTTAGCCTGTATTAACTCGGTGACTCAGGAGACATTGGTCCAACGAACTGTTGATACTTTTAATTTAGCTTGTTCAAAATTCCTATCAGCAGCCTCAGCCGAGCCAGACTGGCTGCCTACCTCCTCCCTGGACAGATTATTTAATTGTGGTCAGTTCTGGATAGTTACGATTTATGATCTGTTGCTCGTGTTCATGAATGCTTTGGGAACGGTGCTCTTTTCTTCGACTGAGTTTGTCCAGATGTATCAATATTTTGGTTTGGATGATATAAAATAAATGGTCAAGATTAACTGTCTGCGACGTTCTCTTTTTAACAGTGAGGTGGAACCATTTTTCACGTTGAGAGATGTCTTTAAAACAAATACTGAGGTTTGCAGGATGGTTCCAGCAGCACGTGCATGAGTGGCTTTCCATTAGCCTTCGCTGCGTCATCTCAGTGTTAATTGGTGCGTTTAAGGTGATTCTGAGTGGGAAGGAAGGATTTTGTGTGTCAGGTGCTGGTGAGGTGAGGCTGGCACATCCCTGCTTCCACACAGGGTGCTGCTGAACGCAGCGTGCCCGCTGTGAGCCGGCCTGCACATCCCTGCTTCTGCTCCCTGCCTGCTTTGGGGCTGGCAGCAGCTGGGGTGTTTAAAGGAAGGGCTGTTTCCATGGGATTGAGGCGCTGATATTTCTCGTTGTTTTGTGTTTCCAAGCCTGTGCGTGTGATACCTGCGGAGCTCTGGTGTTCTTTTCGTGGAAAGTCAGCCTGATATTAATAAAACAGTGAATGCATCAAAAGGGACATTTTATTTTTGTGAGTATGCAATTCTTCCTATAATGATTCCGTGTGAGTTTTCAGTCTGACGGAGGTTATTAAAGACCAAACACTTGTTCTGTTCTGATAGACCACCTGAAACTCTTACATTGCAGGGAAAAAAGAAAGATTTCCCCAAGAAACTTGCCCTTCCCACTCTGACACTGCTGTGCCTACGGCTGCTAGGTTTGCTTCTGAAGTGGAATTGTGCCTTTCTAAAGGATTTACTGAAGGACATGGGGCTCCTCTTGCCTTTCCTGGCAGATGCCTTCTGCTTAGTACCTGCAGTCCTGGTCTGTCGTAGTCTTACAGCAGCGATGCCTTATCTCACATAGAATGAGTGTAGCAGTTATTTTCAAGGAGCCATTGCATTGATTACTCGAGGAATGGCTACAGCGGGAACTTCACGTGGTTCGTTTGAAATCGGTTTCCTTAACTGAAAGTATTTCTCTAAACTTTCGTTTGGTTTGCTAACTCATTGTATAGAAGTGACAGTAGTTTAATTACAAAGCAGGGTTTATATTTATGGAAAGTGTTCACATGCTGTTTTTTGTGCGAGCTGAGGAATTCAAGAAGGAACACAATGTTTCCCACAAACCATACATCTCTGCAATTCCCCAGTCTCTCAGCAGCTGGACTAAAAAGGTTTTCAATACGAGATATGTGTTTAATTAGGGAAGGGAGCCTTGGCAGATCTTCTGACTTACAGTTCATTTTAAAGTCTTCCAAAAAAAAAAAAAATAAAAAAAAATCTATCCAGTTTGGTTTAATTGTCATCCATAAATGAAGAACTCGTTTTTTTCCACTTCACAAAGCTATCTCCGCGGGCCCCTCCTGAAGGCTGGCGTGGGGCGATGGCTTCCAAATGCGGAGCAGCTCTGTGCTGGCATCCTCTGATGTCCCAAAAGGAGCTGCCCAGCCCCAGAAGAGCTCCTGCCAAAGGTAGCACGCTTCTGAGTGAGGTGTGCCAAGGGGCAGCTTGCGCTCTTCCCACTGGGGAATCCTTTTGGATCACGGCAGCGCATTCACCTTGTGCCTCTTCTGCATTGGAAGAGTGAGCGTGACAGGCTCAGCATCAATGGATTTTGTCTCCAGTGGTGTGATGCAAGGGTACGAACGGCCTTGCTGGTTCCTTTTATGAGGTCTGAAGTTGTAGCTACAGATCTGTAACAAAAAGGGTTTGCTTTGAGCTTAATGAAAGCTCTTTGGTACCTTCATATTGGGAATACGTGGTGGGTTTGAGTTCAGGTAACACTGCATGGCGAGCTTAACTTAAAAAATATTCATATTTCTGTAGCAATCTCATAACAGACCATATGGATGCAGCTAAGGATGAGCGACTTTTATTTCTTTTTGTATCTGAAAGAGGAATGTTTGTGGGGTTGCAGATGTTAGTAGCCCCATTCGTTAACTCCCTTTAACGAAGCTCCACGCGTCCTTGGGCAGCTGTGCAGCTCCACCACGGTCTTGCTGTCCCCTCCCTGCCCCAGAGAAGCCCCAGCATTAAATGGGTGGCGTTTACTGGATCTGACAGAGAAATTCTTCACGTCTGGCTGAGATGTCTAACTGAATTTGGTATGTATCTTGTGGGCTGGGGCAAGTGCTGGAAGCTATTAGAAGGCTGAACAAAAAGCTCTATTCAAGGACTATCGCCTTCTTGCCGGGGTAATCCAAGTATCAGAAATGTAAAAATATGGTCTGGGGGACTGTGGCTGCCACGGAACAGGACTTTTAAAGGTGTCTGGAACATCTACTCACTTTAAAACGTTGCTTCAATGGTGTATGATTAATTTGAAAAATGCAACAAAGAAACCCAATATAGCGTATACATATAGATCCAATTAAATAAAATTGAACACTTTTAATAAACTGGAGTTGCAAGCTGGTAAAAATTTTCTCTTGTCACTCAAAGCTAGGACAGGAAAACATTTTTCTTTCCCTTGAAATAGCTGTATTTATTATATCTGACCTGTTTAACATCGCTGGTTTTACTTAAGAACTAGAAAGAAACAAACGCTTTTCATCATTTGATGCCTTTTTGTAGCATGAAATTGGGTTACCGAGAAAAATAAGATGGAAATGGTTTCCAAAACAGGTCCAAGAAAAATCAAATATCTTTTTTTATTTTTTATTTTTAACTAAACTGGTTAATCCTAATTGTTTGAACTGTTATTAATAGTTTACTTTTTGACCAGCAGCTTGTTCTCATTTTTAAAGCTTTAAAACAACTACGCATGTCAACTCCCAACAAACTTGGGCTTTAGCTCTTCGTAGTCTCTTCAGGAAAGGTGGGAACACAGTGAGCAAATTGGTAGTGCTTACAGAAAACTAGATCATAAAACTGCTTTGGATTCGACTCTTTGCTGAGTTGTCCTGCCTTTTAGTTGTGCTTAGTTGCTTCCTAATGAAAACGTTACAGAGAGTGAAGTCTGTTCCGTGTCCAGTTTGCTTCTAGGGTCTGCTTTTGGCAATGTTTTTGAGGTATTTATACAGAATTGCTTTGTCGTGTTTTGCGACGGTTTTGCCCGCAGAGAAGGTCTGCTCCACGCGTGGCTGGGCTGAGCATCTTCATTGCACAGCCTGAAGCCTGGCTGCTTTATGTTATCAATCCTTCATTTTCCTTTAGCCATGAACTGTGTGACTGCTACCAGCCAAGCCAAGGGAAAAGCTGACAGGCAGGGGCTGAGAGCAGCGGAGCAGAGCAGGAGGACTTCTGTTGGGGTGCTGGAAAAGGATAAAATGGAAAAATGGAGGATTCAGCACCTTGTTGGGCTGGGGTTGTACGCGGGGCCGACGAGCTCAGCCATCGTTGCTCAGGCAAACCCAGTTGCAGGAGATTGCTGGTTCTCCCCATGGAACGCGTAGCTCTCCTTTCCCACTTCTTTCCCAGCCCTTTGCCCAAGCAAACCATGGATGAACACTGGGTGAACTGCTTATCTCTGTTTTACTTCAAGTAGGCTTTAAATTTGAGAGATGAAAATCTAGTGCTTTTGTTTTAAGATTTTAATTTACTTATCTTCCCGGGGATTTTGAAACACACAGTTATCTATTCTATCTTGCATCATTCCTTGTTCAAATTTAATTCCTGTATTTATATTTTTTGTCACACTCACACACAAACAGTTCTTCTGTTTTAATGAAGGTCCAGTCTGATGTGTTTACTACCTACAGCCACTTCTTTGTCTTTCTTGCAACCCTTTGAGGTTCAAAGGCAGCTGAAACAGCAACAGCTCTGCTCTCAGAGCAGATGCTTTGCACTTACTCTATCTTCCTGAGCAGGAATGTGAGCCAAAGCCTATTCAAGGCAGTAAGGGTCTTTGCATTGACTACAGCAAGTGGTGGATTAGCTCTGTGGGGTGAAGGTTGAGGCAGAAGGCATCGGTGCATCAATTTCTTTTAATTTTTCTTCCATAAATGGCAGTGAGCCATGTTGGAAATAATAATAGAATCTGCGTTGCAGAGCTCCTTTTACCTGCTGATTTCAAAGGGCTTTGAAGTTTGCATGAAATCTCTTGCCCAAAGAAATAGAGGCGTGTGGAAATCAAATTCAAAATCACGCAGTGCGACTGCAGAACTGAAAATAGCACTCAGCCTGGTTTTCAGTCCTGTACAGCACCCATGGCTTTCAGTAGCTCTCCTGAGCCCAGCGTGCAGTATGTCAGCCAACCAGAAGGGTGGGGAGCAGCGTTAACAAGAAGGAATTAAGCAGGAGCCCTGCCTAGAGGCTTACAAACGTGCCATTTTAATGCACGAAGGATGATGGTCTCATGTTTGCGCTGTCTTTGCAAATGTCACAACATAAAAATATTATCTGAACAATAGCAAAAGCTATGAAAATTAATAGTATTAAGTTTTCCCAGTTTTCTTGCTTTGTCGGCTGCATTTCTCTTTGTCCTTCGTGGCTTCCCTGAAGCACGTTCCCTGTTTCCGTTTTCCAGGAATTGCTCTAGGAGCTGCTGTTCTCACATCACAGTGGCACAGCCGTGCTTTGGACGTCAGGTCCTTTTGGAAATAGAACACGGGGTGCTGTGGGACAGGCACCAGCGTGCACTGAATGCAGGGAGCTTTGTCCTTGCTCACCGACTGGGGGGGGTTTGCAGTCTTTGGAAATAGAAATGGAAGTTACATGTGACAGTTTTTTTTTTTTTTTTTCTTTTAACTCCTCTATAATGGATGTTAATAACGCTTCAACTTTATGCTTGCCACGCCCTTATAATGTAAGAATGATCTTTCATCAGTTTTTCTTCTTCCAAAAATGAAAGAATTTGGCCAAAGACGCGTGCTCTTGGCTGGAGCTGGAGGCAGGGCCGCGTTGTGCAGCCAGCTGACAGAGGGCTGTGCTCCAGCTCCTTTAGAGATGACATTCTCCCAAGTTTAACAAAAAAAAAAAACAACAGCAGTGAGCTGGAGACTTGCACAGAACCTGCGTGGAGAGGAGACTAGAACAGCTTTGGTTTCTTTTCTGCACTTCAGATGAGATTTTTATTTTAGCTTGTTTGGAAATGGTTATTTTAAGCTGTCCCATGCAACTCGGAGTGATTACGGTTGGCACAAAACTCTAGATAACGTTCAAAAAATAAAAGATTCCAGCTCTTACACCTTCCACCCCCCAGATGTGAAGGCAGATTTCTTTTTTCTGCCCAAACATGGGGGTTTTTGGTTTGTTCTTCTTTCTTGAGCTCACGTGCTGGTCTCTGTCAGAGGCAGGCTCCAGCTCTGCTCTGCTCTCACCAATGCCTCTGTGCAAGAAACTCTTGGAAGCCTTTATTTACCAAGAGCCTTTGTTTGGTAGTTCCCTAACATCAGCATCATTATAAAAAGATGAACATTTGGTCCTGGTAATGTTTAAGTAGAAATGGAAAAAAAAAATGTTACTACTTGGGACTAATTTTATATTGAAAACTGTGATATGTGAGAAACGGGAAAGAGCTGTAATAATTCACTGTGTGACTGCCAGACTTAGGGCAATCTGTCCTAGCTGGAGGGAATCATTTTTCTCAAGGGATGAGCAGTGATGTCTAGGTATGTGATGGAGTTTTTGGTTGGGTTGTACACGAACAGCGGTAATTGATTTTTCTGTCGCTTTTGTTCAGGTAATTCTCGTGTTCTGACGTCGTGTTTGCTTTGATAGAGCCACATGTTCTCTAGATGTAAATCGGTGAACCTTTCTGGCCTCCAGCCATTTGCACCTGGCTGCACACAGCTTTGGAGAATGGGCCAGAAGAGTTTGCAATTGTAATCATCTTTAGTGCAGTGCTGAGGCAGGTTGAGTGCTTTCTGTGTTGTTTTTCTTCCTTCTTTTGTGGAAGTAGTGAGAAAAATAGTCACTGAAAGCACCCTCCTGCTTAAGAGGGAGATGTTTTTAATTTCTTTACAAGTTAATAATCCATTATTTTCTTATTGTGTGTACAGCTGTTAGTGGAATGTGCTGTAAAGATCTCCCTGATAGCCTGAAGAAAGCTGTTATATGTAACCACGCATAAAGAAATGCAATGAGTGCACGGAGTTCCATGTAGTGCAGGCATGGCTTTGAGCTCCAAGCAGGTACAGCAAATGCCATTAAAACGAAAGGCAGAGACCGGCTGAAAATCCAGCCCCGAGTCCAATTTTTAGATATCATGGCCTTCGTACATTTCTATATGCTTTTTTTTCATTTAGAAACCACCCTATGCTTTCCTTACTGCTTTTTCTTTTTCTTCTCAATTTTGCTCGTTCTCGACTTTTACACCAGTGAAAGGAATGAGCCAAACAGCGAGATGCTGTGGAACATCAGAAAGTTGGTGTTCCGTCCCGAAGACGTAGGCACTCTGAATGCCAAGGCCGAAGAGAATCGAGCACTTAAAAGCTTGACCCACAGACTGGTGGGTCAGCAGAAGGAATCACGCTGCATTTTAGCGGGCTTTAATGAGGCTGTGAGTAACGAACCATTTATCAAGTCATTTCCACGCGATTCCTTTCCTTTTCTGTAAGGCTCACGGAGGAAATAGGCTCTGTTAGTGACAAGAAGAAATCGGAAAGATGAATGGAGGGGAAGAAGTATGCGTGCGCTGAGGGCTTGCTCCTGCTCTCAGCAATGCAGGTGTGGGGCTCGGTATCTTGTAGATCAGCTGCGGTGCTGATTTTACACAGGATCTGATGATTTACGCCCTGTGCTCTGGGAGCACGGTCGGCCTTTGTGGTGCGCACCTGTGTACCTGGGCTGGGGCTGGCTCGGGGTGCAGCCTTAGGAAGAGTTTGGCAAGAGCATGAAACAACAAACCCACACAAAAAGTAGGGCTTCCCACTGCCGGTTGCCTTGTGCCAGCTTTCAGCTCTTGGCTCGCGTGCTGGAACCCCTTTCCAAAGAGACAGAGGCAAGTTCAGGGATCATCTGGAATATACAGTGAAGGGTCTGGAGGGCAAGTCATATGAGGAGCAGCTGAGGTCCCTTGATTTGTTTGGCACAGAGAGAAGGAAGCTGTGCTGCGGCCTCCTGGCAGCCCTGCAGCTCAGGGGAGGGTTTGAGGGGTGAGGGAAAGGCTGTGCCCCAGAGGGTGGTGGGCATGGCACAGCTCCCAGGGCAGTGGGACGGCCCCGAGCTGCCGGAGCTCAGGGAGAGCTGGGACACGGCTCTGCCATAGTGCTGGGGTTTGTGTGGGGCCGGGGGTTGGGCTCAGTGCTCCTTGTGGGTCCCTTCCAAATCAGGATATTGTGCAATTCTGTGGCAGCGAGACCTTCCTTTGCCCTAAGAGGGCCGTGTGGCAGATAACAAGCGCTCTGATCCCGCCCCGTGTATTCAGAGCTCACTGGGGAGGTGATGTGCAGGAGCTCGGAGCTCGGATCTGGGGGAGCTGCTGGGTAGAAGTGCCAGCACTGGGCACTTACCTCACAGCAACTTGTTTTTATGTCCATTTCCTGAGGTGGTTTTGCTCGTTTGGGCTCTTTTCTCATAGCTGTTTTTCCTGAGGACCTCTTGGGTTTTGCATTTCAGTGTGTTCTGCTTAGCTGCTTGCTTTTTGAGTTCGGGTTGTTTTTTAAACGAACCGCTCCATTTCACTGCAGTTAGTAACACTCTTCTCTCTCTCTTTTTTTTTTTTTTTTTGTTCCTAATAACCACAAGTGGTTAAGCCCTGTCTCCTGGTGAGCAGCACATAGAAAACCACAGTAAGTTACAGTGCTGCAGGCTGGCTTCTGCGCTGCCCGCAGGAGTGGTGGCTGAGCAGGGCCAGGGCTGCCCTCACCTGCAGGGGATCGCAGTCAGCTGCAGCATTTGGCTTCCTTCTGGAGGTCTCCCATCAAGGTACTGACCCGATCTGACCTCTGTCCCCTTCTGTGACCTACAGACATCGCAGCCTGAGGGGCTGTTATTACAGGAACACCTGTGACATGCACATTTATTTCCCTGCTGTTGAGTTTGAGGTTTTCTTTTGTGCCAGCTCCAACTAAGCGCTGTGTTTTTGTACTGTTCTAGTGGAAATGATTTGAAATTACTTAAATTGGCGTGCAAGGATAACCAGCAGGATTATAGAAGTTACTGTCCCATCATCAGGTATTTATAGGATTGTGGGGAAAAGGAGGAGGAGGGTAAGTCCTCGTGTGTTCTGGAATGGTTTCTGCCTGTGTTGGGTCGTGACATACTTTGTCCTTGTTCCAACTTGTTGGGCAGGGATGGCTCTGAAGCTCACTGAAACATTTTTCTCATTGTTCTTGCCTCTTGATGTTCACTGGGCAGTGAGAGGTCATTATAGTTCAGATATAATGTGTATGTGTGCAGGGCATGTTTGTGAATCACTATTAGCACCAGCAGCTCCTTTACAGGGCCACGTTTTGCTCAATCGTTTCCGATACAAGACACCAGGTAAACCAGTGAGCGCCCGTGGGAAGTTTGTTACGAAATGCCTGCGGTTTGCCTTCTGGCTGATATGTTCAGCGTGCTGAGATGAGATGTCTGCTGGGGAAACACAAAAGCCCAGAGCAGCGTAAGCTGCAGGAGGTGATGTGGTGTGGGCCTGGCCCATGGCAGCGCTGCTTTGAGGTTGGATCCCGCTCCGCCATGAGAGCAGGTTGCTCACTGGATGAATGGTTTATGCCTCGTGGACTTACGGGGTTGAAATCAATTTGCTCAGCAACAATACGCTCGTACTTGAGGTTAATAATATTTCTGGAACGCTTGGTACTTTGAAGTAAACCTTCTGGATGTGTCCTGCGTTTCTGTGTGAGCCCATATTGTCTCTCATAGGCTTCCAATGATACAGCATTTTCTCCTGACAATGGATTAGGGAGAAGGAAGGCTACTTCCCAGTGATTAAATGACGCTTATTCTTGTGCTCTTTGTTCAGCCATTCCCCAGCTGCTGACAAAAGGTGCTTTCTCTGAATGCAAAGCAGCAAGCCATCTCCTGCGTGCTAGGAAAATACTGTAAATTCCAGATGCCTTGCAACTAAGCTTGGTTGAAGCGTTGCATTCAGGAAAGAGTAAAAGAAATCTTTTTTTTTTTTTTTTTTAATGAAATGCAAACCTTTTCTAGGAAGCGGTACGTTATGCAGCTTTGTTTTCCCCCTTGCCTTCGAAGCCCGTTCCTTCGATATGAAATTCAAATGAAAGACGCAAAAGTCCCGGGGACAAATTTCCATCGTTAAGGATTTTACCTGGGAAGAAAATGATCTCCAGCGGGCTCTGATTTTCACATCCACTCCTCAACTCCCAGCACTCGTGTTTCTCTGTAGCTCTCGTGCCCTGAGAATTTCCACAGAGCACGGAGCGTTTTAATGAGGCCTTTGCAAGCGCACGTAGGCTTGCGTCAGCGAGCGCGTTTTAGCTGCTTCGTCCGCACACCTTTGAGCACGGCTTTTTGTGGGAACATTTATTTAACACGCGGTGGAAGGCTGCTTTTCCCGTAGCTGCCTTGGAGCGCTGGCGCCAGGATTTCCTAGGGGAGATGTGCAGCAGCACTTGCTCCCATCTGATTGCCGGGACAGCGATTGCGGTTAGAGATAACGGGACCGTCTTTAATTAAAGGCTTGATCTGCCAGGCACCAGAGCTGGTGCTGCTGTGAAATCACAAGTGCGTGCCCCGGCACTAAGGGCATGTGCCCGCCCAGCCCGGCTTCCAGGTACGCCTTTATCTCATCGTGACCTCACTGTATTCACAAAGGATGCGGCCGCGTTTTTGCTTCTTTAACCACCTTGTGGTTTGCAGGCTGCTGTTCTCATCGCGTCTGGGGATTTTCAGCCTTCTGCAGCAGGCAGAGAGTTGGTGCCGTAGTTTATGTCAGGCTTGTGAGCGCAAACAGCGCCTGGTGCAGCCGTACAATGCGAGCTGCAGGCTGCTCTCCTCTGGACAAAGCCCAGCACGTGCCTTGGGGCATGGCAGGGATTCTGTTTTCGGTCCATCGGCCGATGGACAATTTTTTAAAATAGTTTGTTATTGTTCGAGTTGATTTAACACTTTGTTTTTTTGCGTTTGTGCTTTGAAGGGACTGCAAATTAAAACCAGTTTAAGTCAGGAATGTGGATTCACTGCAGCTTTGGGAACACGTTTGGAATCCGAAGTTTATGGCTTTGAAAGCACTTGCCCTCTTTCAAATGTTTCTAATAAGATAGAATATGGTGATTTACACCTCTTGAGATATTAAACTGTTAGTCAAGAATGTTGCTCGGCTCTGAGGAAAAGAAGCAGGCCCGTTGGTGGGCCTGATTTTGGAGGAAAAAAACACACTGGTGCGATTTCACTGAGACAAGCATTGTGCATGTAAAAGAATCTGTTCTTTAACACTTTCCCTGCGCACCGCACGTGCATTTGGGATCCATCAGCAGTTGGCTCACAGAGGACAGGAGGTGAGGACAGCCCCTGCCCGAGCTGCCTTTCCTCCCGCTGCACCGGGGCACAGAACGGGGCTCAGCTCCCCATGTGTCCCCACAGTGTCCCCACACCAGGGTTCAGCTCGCTGGCAGCACTGCGACGGGTCGTGCAGCTCGGCCAGATGCGTGTATCTGCTTTAATACAAACCAGGGTGTGTAGCTCTGAGTGCTCGGGGGTGTGTTTCGTCCTGAAAGCAAGAAGTGAAGCCAGGGAAGGGAGGGAGGGAGCAGAGCAAAGCCTGCGCTGCCGTCAGGAGAGGAGGGAGCAGGCACTTGGGAAGAACTTCTAGGAATCAGCAATGACAACTTAACTTGGGAGTCTGTGGGATATTGCTCAGAGTGATGGTTTTCACCGTCATCGTGAGCTTTTTTTTTTATCCTGTCATGCAATACAGAATGTGACCTTGAAAAGTTTTGGTTGTGATTTTTGTAGGTGGCCTGTACTCACCCCATCCCCGTGGGCTGGTGCCACTTCCATCTGCACTCTCCCTGCCTTGTGTCAGAGGCTCTCAAATTGCGTTTGTGAACCCTCAGACGAGTTTCAAATTGCATTTACCCATTCCTTGAAGCAGAAGAGCTGGGGAGGGGGCCTGGGTCTGTCCCAGTGACTGCGTGCGATGGAGTCTTAAAGCATTCCTTAACCTTCAAGGGCAGGCTCCTTGTTCTGAGGTTACGCTTTATTCCAAAGGACAAACGTTGTCCTTAACTTTATCGTTTCATATAAACCTATTTTAGAAAGCTGTAAAACTGTGTTAGCTATTTCTGTCCTGGCTGTTCTTCCACCCCCAGACCTGTTCTCTTGGGGCTGTGCCGCAGCCTCTTTGCTGACCAAGTGTGTCCAGCACCTTGCTGGCACTTGTTGGCCTTGGCAGGCGAGTGCAGTAGCTGTGCGGTGAGTAGTGCCTCGACCACACTGCAGAGTGCGGCCCTGTGAGGGCTGCTGGGGTACGAGTGCAAATGGAGAAACTCTCTCTAACCCACAAAACTGGGAACGGTTTGTTCCAGTTTCTCCCCTTTAACCTGTTTGTGTTTGTAAAGGATTAAAGCTGTGTGGAACGAGGTGATTGCTGCTCGCGGAGGACTGTGGCACCGGGAGGCTGCGGGTTTGTTCTGGGCTGCGCTGGAAGCCAAACCCGCAAAGTTCTCGGTGAGAGGAGTGGGGCCCTCGCTCCGGGCATGCTGCCTAGGGCTTCCTGCAAGACCCAACCCTGCGAGCAATGTTTGTAGGCTCCGGGCTGCCCTTTAATCTGCCAGGTGGGCTGAAGGCAAGCCAGGAGACTGCAAGGCTTGGGAGCCACGGCTCCAACGTGTCTGGCTCAGCCACAGTTGCCAGCTCTGGCTCCGCATCAGCTGCTGAGGCCGGAGCTCCCGGGATGCCCTGGCTGGAGCTGGCTGGCTGCAGAGGGGGTGGGAGGGCTGAGCGTGGGGGCAAAAGCTCCTGGGGGTGCTGGGTTGTGGTCAGCAGCCCTGACTGGGCTCTGTGGTGTTTCGGTACTGAACCATCTCCGGGTGATGTTTGGATTGTGCAGTTTTGGCATTCCCCAGTGGAAACTCCCCCTCTTAACTTCTGCCTTAGTTAAAATCCAAGGATTTTCTCCTTTTTGAACAGAAATGAGTTTTGTCGCTTAAAGTCTTGCTTTTGTAGCAATCAGATCACCCATTTTTTTTCCCTTCGTGCCTTTGTTCTTCTTTATTATTCAGCATTTCCGTTTAGCCTCTTCTACCAACTATGCAAGTAGCTGATCAGTTCATCTTCCCTGTGCTAGAGCATAAATTCACTCTGGTGCAATGTAGGGAAAGTCTGGCTCCCTCAGAATCCAGTGCAGATTTGAGGCCAATGGACTTTCCTGCAGCATGCCACACTGGAAACTGGGGTCCCGGACACATACTCAAGTTGACTTATGTGGCACTGTCATGAGATGTTTTAGTGCTTTAAAATGTGTTGATGGAATCCTAGAGAGCAGTTGGAAGGCGCATTGCAAACACCGGTTGTTATTATCTGTCATTATGTAAAGAAATTCTGTACTGCACCTGAAGAGGGGGAGAGGAAAAAAAACAAAAAACCAACCCCCAGACCAGAAAAGCAAACCTCAGGGACCCAGGGAAAACCACTCGCTCTCTTAACTGCTATAAACTCATACCCAAAGACCTTACACTGTATGCAGTTGTTGCATGAACATGTTGCACAACAGATATGCTGCTAGCAGAACGCACGAACACGTACTTGGAGCGTTGTGCAGGGCTGGCCATGGCTACCTCTCCCAGCCAGCTCAGTCACAGCTCTGTGGGGAGGAGAGTGGCGAGGGGCCAGGAAAACCCCTGGTGAGCCCGCACTGTGCGTGCATGTGCTGTGATTTCTTGGCCGGGCAGACTTCTCAGGGTTGCAAGTTTCCTTTCCTAACATTAAAATTATAATTTTGGCTTTTTTTTTTTTTCCCTTCATCTGCTGCCGTTGCGCCCCAGTCCAGCCCGTCTCATACGTTCTCCTTTAGCAGCGTGCTCCCTCTGTTCCATCCATGCCGTTCTTTCGAGTGTCCGTCCTGATTTTCTTTTTCTTACAGCTATGCCCTAAATCCCATTTGTGCCCACCTCGTAAGTTGGTGCTACTTGACTGAAATTCTTGGTCCAGCCCAAGTTCTGTCCTTTTGAAAGAAGGTTTTATATCTCGCAGTTGGATTTCCTGAGAAACCTTTTCCTCTGCTTTGCTCATTGTTCCAGGTAAGCAGGAGTTTTGTGTGCAAGATTCTGTGCTTTTCCATTTTGAAATGTGCAGACAGCAAAAGAGACACCGGTGTGTACCGATGAACGTATCAGTGTGGGGAGGCAGGTGGAAAGACAGATGAAGTCCTCGTGTATATCGGGAAGGTGATGTCAGTGTTAGAGCTGGGGAGGCTTCAGTGTTAGATGCAAAGGGCCCTGGGAAGACTTTGTTGGGGATTCTCTGTGCCACTTTGGTTTCTACCTGTGAATATTGTCGCTGAAGTGAGTGAGCTCCTCGCTGAGACTCGGGTAGGGTCTGTGCAGTCAAACCAAGTGCTTGCTATGGCTGGTGTTCCTGCTCTGTATGAATCAAAGGTTTATCCTCGTGAATCAGGAAGGGAGGGAGTGTAACTGAGGCAGAGATTAACGCTGACGCAAAATTAAATTTGTCTAAACGGGCCGTCAGTAAATTCAAGTTTCAAAGTGGAAAAGCGGCGAGGCAGACGCTGGAGTAGCTTTCCAGCAGGAGCGGTTGGGGCAAGAACCTTAATTAGCTGAAGATGGCACTGGTTCAGCTCATAAGCAGCGCAGCGTGCCTGCAATAAAAGGAGGCTGCTCCTGCTCACCCTCCCATCACGGGGAGCCCCGGCGGCTCCCGTCCCCAGCCTGGCACCTCCTGGCACCCCCGGCATTCAGCATCCTGCCCACCCGGCTGCCAAGGGCCCGCCTGCTCCCGATGCTCCGCAATGAAAGGGCATTCTGTGGAGCTGATTCACTGCTGTGTTTTTACTCTTTGCTCCTTTTGTATAATCCTTGCTCTTTCAAGCTAGCAGCTTCCCGTCAGATGGCTTGCCAATAGCAATTGTGATCTTAATATTTCATGCCAGGTTCATCTCGCTGTCCTTGCAGGATAAATGAAGCTTATGAATGCTCCAGAGAGTGCCTCTTCCCTTTTGTAAGGCCACAGTTAATTGCAATTAAACAGTCGGCCTTTCTAAAATTAATATTATTATTGCTACGCTATGGATGTGCTGTAACTTTCGAAATGGCTTACAAATGTAGAGCAAATACAAGGGTAGCCCTTTGCTTGCTGTTTTTTTTAATATATTTTAATCACCTGTTTGCCTTGGCAAAAGCGTATACTTCAGATATTGAAATCAGTGGGAAAATAAACTAGTAACTTCGCTTCAAGTATAATCTGACATCTGTTCCTTTCTTCTTTTCTGTTCAGCTTCCTTCATTATGCTTTTTCACAGGTCTCTTTGTTCTCCAGTATGTTAATTCCATGGGTTGTTTATAGCGCATACCTAAAATGTGGGTTCCAAAGAGTTCTTTTAAATGTAAAGTTGCTCTTGTTATCCCCAACCCAATCCCACCACTGCCTGTACGTGCACAAACCGAGCTGGTGGAGTAGCCCACGCTGCGGCGTCGCCAACCCTGAGCACTTCAGGCTGGTGGAAGCTCACGTGCCTCAGGGCTGAGCACCCGCCTGAACTCTGCCTGTTTTCTCTTGAGAGCATGAAACTGTTTGGGACTGGGGTTCAGTCACTCTAAGGACACCCTGTGAATGATGCTGACATTGGGGCTGACATCCTGCAGACCCAACAGGAGCACAGGTAGGAGGTAGCTCCCTATGGATTACTCGATCTGCGCTCCTGCACACGGCACAAATGATGAGATGGCACGATGTCTTGTAAGAAATACATGATTACGTTATTATATTATGCATTAGATACATTATTACAGTTATATATTGCAGTTATACATTATTTCTGTGTAACCTTGCTGAATGCGCCGTCAGTACAAGTGTTACTGAAACATCTATTTGGAAGGGGAATCAACTTTTTGCAAGGGTAGATGGTGATAGGACAAGGGGGAATGGTTTTAAGCTGAAGGAGGGAAGGTTTAGATTGGATGTGAGGGGGAAGTTCTTCACAGAGAGAGTGGTGAGGTGCTGGAACAGGCTGCCCAGAGAGGCTGTGCATGCCCCATCCCTGGAGGTGTTGAAGAGCAGGTTGGATGGGGCCCTGGGCAGCCTGGTCTAGTATTAGATCTGGAGGCTGTCGGCCCTGCCTGTGGCAGGGGGTTGGAGCTTGATGATCTTTGGGGTCTCTTCCAACCCAAGCCATCCTATGATTCTGTGAATGGAAGTTCTTTTTCTTACTGTTATCACTTTAATTGTGATGGCAGGCTCTCGTTGTTGAGCAGGGGGATTCCCAGGGTACTCACTTTGTAATTCAGCACCCCATATGAAACAAGTTGGGGGTTGCCATCTTGATCCTAAATGGACTGTTGCATCCCTGCCTTGGATAGTGCCTCGTGTAGTTCCCCAAACCTGTCCTCAGTGTAAAAAAAGCTTAGAAAGAGCAGGCCGGGAATGGCCTTGTTCCTGCGGGCCCCCCCGGCTCGGTTGGGCGTGGGGCTGGGCTGGAGGTCATGGATGCGCTGCCGGAGCAGCGGGACTCTCTGCCGAGCCTGGAGCTAGACAGCATTTCAGTTCTTCTCATGACTGGTTCCTAATGTTTCACAAGTACACGTTTTTTTTTCTTTCAAAATTTAAGAGAAGAAAAACTGCATTTTGACTAAGGAATGTAATTCCCTCTCCCCCAAAAGAGATATTTATTCAAAAGCTGGAGTAGGTCCAGTTCAAATGTTGAGTACTGAGCCAGTACAGAGACATATAGCACATGTTCATCACCATGCAGGTGCGAGGGGAAAGGGAGTTTAGGCTTGAGCCGTTTTGAAATATTACTTTTACCTACATGTTTGACATTTTCTAGCCCTTTTATAAGGAGTGATGGAAATCTACGTTTTTCCTCCTTTAATAAAACGAACTTCTTGCTCGTTAAAGGTGCTAGATTGACAGCCACGGAGACTGAAGTCTTCTGTTTACCCTGAGAATAAGCACAGCATGGGAAAGCTGCAGTACAGGCTTCCTTCAGGTGCTGCCGAAGCCAACGTGCCTCAGCCTTGACCTGGTGAGAAATTCATCCCTCCCCATCGCAGCTGTAGCTTTTGTGATCAGACTCTGCAAGGGAGGAGCCGGTTCAGGGTAGTTTTAATGACGCTGTTATTCCTTCAAGACGTTTTTTGGACCTAAACAGACCACCCCAGGAGCTACCTCCGGAGCATGTTCAGTTAGCAGAATAACCTCATCATCTTCTCTTTCACTTTGTACACACAAAACTGAACACGTCTTTGATGAACCCCAGGTGAAAATTCAGAGCTTGCCATGAAAAATAAGTGGCAGGAAAAGATGACTAACTGAACACATACATTAAGAAAACCTCAAACGACTCCTCATTTTCCTCTTCTAGTCTTAATCACTAGTGCGTTTGTCCTTCACAATTAGGGGATGCCTGAATGTGTGTGTTTCAGGACAATAATTAATAGTGGCTTTGCATTAGGAGGGGTCTGGTCTGTGCGTCCAGAAGAAGGGAAGGAGAGAAACTGAAGGTCAAGTACAAAAAGTCTTTACACTTCTTTTAGTTTTCTGACTAGTGAAATTCAGACAATTTAGGTTGGAAGAATACACAATGCTTAAGCAAATAGGTCTTCTTCAAAACTAGTTTGTAAGGATCGACTAACTTAAAAGGAGAGAAGTATACAAACACTCCAGTTCAACAAATCACTTACGAATATAAATTGATGTGTAATGGTAGTACTGCTGACCTCAGAAATTTAACTTGCTGGTTAATATTGATGTGGGCAACATTTTCATTGCTGCCCTGTCCTATAACCCATAACCCATTTTTCTTGTTTTTTTTTTTTCCTTTTTTTTTTCCCCAGTTTTCCAGTGTTACCAATTCGGTGGAGAGCTAACCTTTGGTAAACTCACTTGTGATGAAATGAGTATCAGATTTTTGCGTGACACGTTTAGAGAAAGGCATTCTAATGTAATGCAAGAAATGAGAAGTTTACAGGGTTTGCAATAAATAGAATCACTGGGTGCTTTTCTTACTGGAAAACGTGTTTTACTTTTGGAATCACTTTCCCCACTGTGCTATTAGTCTCCATGAACACAGTTGTTCTGGTCCTACTGCATTGCTGTTAAGGAGACAACTGGACTGTAAAAGCGGATCCTTTTGCACTCTCTTCTGCAGTAGATGTCTTTGATGAAGAACTAAGGGCGATGAGTTGTTCTGATGCACTGTGACCAGGTCAGCGTTATGGATGTAAGCCAATAAAAATGCTGCTGGAGGAAGGTCTTGTGCCAGGGTGACTTTGAAGGACAAGGGCCCTGTGGATGGCTTGGTGCCTGTTCTAGATTTCTCCAGGAGAAGAAACTCAAATGGGATAATTTGCATCTCTGCAAAAAGAAATACGTTGCAGTCAAAGCATCAGAGGAGATTAAGACACAGAAAATGGCAAAATAGGGTTTGCTATTGAGTATAAGGCAGTTTTTTGGAGACAGGAGTATTAAGCTCACAAGATGTATGAAGGACACTGCTGTAGGACAGTGAAGATCTCTCCAAGGAGACAGAAGAGGGGAGAGGAGCTTTGTGAAAATAGCAGGCAAGTCTTTTGGTGGCTCTTGAGAGAGACACTGCTTGGGATGGGCAGGCAGCGCTCCTGTGTGATGGGGCACGGCCTGGGGGGCTCCCAGGTTGCTCCGACTGCGGCGCTTTGGGGTGCAGTTCTGCTTCCTTGGAACTTGTCAGTGTCCTCAGAATATGGATAAGTAACTGCGTGATTTACACCCTCAGAAGGGCAATTGCAATCCAGTTCCACTGCAGGCAGTATAGAAACTGATCGATTTATTTATCTAAGTTAAGGGGAAAACCGGCGTTCCTTCCATTTTATCTGGGGACTTCATCCAGTGTCAAGGTTTGGTGCATGTGTGCTGTGACCGTGTGGCTGTGGGACACTTGAAGGCTGTGCTTGGCTTAGAAGACATCCCAGCCTGGGCTGCTAATGGTGGAGCCCAGTAAAGTGCTGCTGGGACAGTCATTTTCAGATAAGGCTTCCAGACATGATTTCTGTGTCAGGCTTTGCCAGTACTAACATTAAGCAAGCTTACGTATACATCTGTTTTTTATATCATCTAGATATGTGGTGTTATTAACGTAGCTTTTAATTTACATGTCAGGGGAGATAAAACTCGTTTGGATGAGTATCACTGTGGAACTGCTGAGGTGGTGGATTTGGGGTGGTGACTGTGTCACACTGAGGAAAGGAAAAAGCAATCCAATACAAGAGGGCTAAAACGCTTCGGGGCTGTTACAGATCCCATATGGTGAGAAATCACTTTTTTGGCAATTTTAAAAAGATAGCGATGTGATTTCATCCCTTCATGTCTGTCACCACATCATCTAGTGTAGAGAGCAGCGCAGAGGAATGTGAGACAGCAGGAGCCGAGCTCTTCTGCGTTTAGCACTCTGGGGCAAATTGCCTTAATGCTATCCTTTCAAACCTCACTTGTATTGAGATAGCATTTAAAGTTCATTTTGGTTTGAAGGCGTGCGTTACGCTTTCAAGAGACCAGTTAGTGATTGCATGGGAAAACTGTATTTCTTTGCTTTGCTTTGTTTCTGTGTAAGGTTCTCTTTCAATGTGTGTTCGTTGCTGCTAGTTCATTTTTGCTGGAGCTCTGAAGGAATGGTGCTGTCGTTCCTTGTCTGTGACACCTGGTTATTTTATCTTTGTGCTATGCACAGAGTGTAGGAAAGTAGTTTGCACTGCTCCACAAGTCTCTGACTTCTTCTGCTTCAGAACATTCACCGTAGCAGCGACCTGTGCTGCAGCGTAGCAGGGAAGAGGAGCACTTTGCAATTGTGGTAGACCTGGAGCTGAGCAGCTTTGGGAGATGAAATGGAGATGGCACTGGTTCAGTTGGCAGGTACATGCTGGGTTGCCAGGGATGTGGCACTTGGGACTTTTACATGGTACTTCATTACATAGCATTGCCAGCAAGCTCCAGTCCCAGCAGTAGAACTGCTTTGCCTATCTTCCCCACCCACGTTATTTTACCATACTTTAAAGAATAACACTTGTAATTGATATGATATTGAGGGTATTCAAAAAAAAGGCAAGAATATGAATTACATGTTATAATAATGTGATTGCCCATTTCTTACTTTCTACAATAGAATTTCTATTACTTCTTACTCACACGTGCATCATTTTATATTACCTAGGGAGTTAACTCCTACAGTGCTGTATTGACCTTTACTTTCACCAGTCCTGTTTTGATCCATCAGAGGTAAGCATCTAAAATTCTACTCCCTGCTATGAAGTTTGTTAGGAAACAATGACCTTTAGGTCTTGTTTTCTCAGTGAGGTACCAGTAGCTTGCTGTCATTTGTTTGAGAATATGTGGTTCAGAATTTGACATTCCGCTTCGGCTAACTGGAACTGTTTTCCTAATTCTCTGTATGATATTTGGATCATTTATGCTTTGGTGCCTGAGATATCATCTACAAAAGCTAGCTGTCAATGATAGTATTTATTATAAGTTACTATTGCTAGTGAGTTAGAGATTTTTAGCTTAAACACCTCAGCTCAGTTGTTTTCTTTTTCCTCCTTCTAAGAAAAGTGTTTAGTACACACTGTCTCCAATCACTGTGTATCTCCTGAAATTCTATTTTGCCATATAAACAGATGCCTACCCGTGTAGTGGTGCCTGATTTCTCAAGAGTTTGTACAAAAACGTGCTGAAGAGAAGTGGCGTTGCTGTTGG
Organism: Numida meleagris; assembly: GCF_002078875.1. Lineage (NCBI taxonomy): Eukaryota > Metazoa > Chordata > Aves > Galliformes > Numididae > Numida > Numida meleagris. The sequence continues at coordinate 28,149,765 of NC_034415.1, forward strand.
TGAAGCACCCTGCTGCTTCCTACTCGAGAAAGGAACATTACATATTTTTTTCCCATACTTCTCTATTAACTTCCTTCAGACTTTCCTAAGGGTTTTCCACTCCATTTTTGACCAGCCTCTTTCTAAACGCAGGTTTCGATGTTCTTATTCCTTTGTTCCTTTCTGCTCTTCCTTCCTTGTTTTTTTAAGAGAATTGGTCCGAGTGCTGCTGTCTAGTTACTTGCTATTCCCTCGCTCGTGGTTGAATGATTTAATTTATGAAGCAGGCTCTCACTCATGTTCGTGGGGTGCAGGAGCTTAGCAGGCCTGCACCCAGGGAGCAGGGAAGTCTTGCAAGAGCTGCGTGCAGGCAGAGTGCTTAGATCCATTTTGCCTTGGAGTGACCTCTCCAAGAATTTCACACACACTCTGGGCACTGGGTTTCTTTCCACGGGCTTACCCTTAAGTGCAAAGCCATATGTTTTAGGGGAGGTTAAGCAATCAGCAGGCTGCGCACTTAACCCTTAAATACCGTATCTGGGACTGGACGTTTTTATTACATTGCTTCAGACTATATATAACTCTACTACCAAGTGAGAATTGTGAAGGTTGATGCGAGAGCCCCTTGAATAGCACGTAGTTTTGTAACGCGTTGATTGATATTTGTTCCAGATGCAGGTCGTGGTGCATTTATTGCTTTAGCGCATCTCAGAGCTGCGAAGCTGTCCCAGATCCTCCTGCAGGGCTGGATGCCTTTCAGCCTGCGGAGGTAGAGGGCGAGTGAAAGTGCCTGTGATGTGTGATCAGGGCCTGGTTTCATCAGACAGATGCTTGCCAGCCTTTATTTACCAGCGGTGTCTTAGCGGTTACTCTGTATTCTGCCAGCTGCTGGTATTTTGTGTCCCTAAGAAAATACATTGATACTTCCCTGTTGCACCTCTGGTAGGGGAATGGCAGAGTGCAGCAAAGCACTTGTAATGCTCCTGAGAGCTGCCCCTCAGCTGGGCAGGCCTGGTGGCTGCATGCAGCTGCACTTGGTGGAGCTCAGGCTGCTCTTCTTCCCATGCAGCCATTGCTGCGACCATCCAAATTAAGCTAACAGCCTGCTTGCTTCTCTGGCAGTATCCACGTGGACAGTATTTGTCATAAAATGCTCATAAAGCTAAGTGTGGCTTTTGGTTGGGAATAGGAAGCTCGTCACCTCCTCTCCTGCCCGTGGAGGAGACAAGCCCGCACCACCCAGCTCGGTCCTGGTGCTGCAGAGCGGTGCCACGAGCTGATTAATGGCAGGGATTACCAGAGCCAACACTTGGGGTCACATTTTTTGAAAGACACTTCTAAAATAGAGCCGCTCATGTTATTTTACAGCCTTGTTTTATGCTTTGAAATTCCTCTAGCAATACAGAATGTTGTTTTTCCTCTTTATCAGTGTTTAAGGGTATTTCGGCCATTAAAATTAGTGTGCTTCTGCCAAAGAACGTACTACAAATAGCTTCTTTGACCTGATAAATAACAATTCTTCCTGTATGAGCTACAGAATAAATATTGCTTTGTTTGTCATCTTGGAAAAGAAAATTTCAAAAGAAGATGGGAGAAGTAGGCAAGAATGCTTGGGACAAATTTGACCGCGTAATTGGACGGAAATATAATTTTTTGTAGTCCAATTAAATTTAATGGAGCCATCCCAGGATCCTGTTGGCAAGGATCCGTCTTGGGCTTCCAAGCCCATCCTTGGAGACCCACTGCAAGGTGCCTGCTTGCAGGTGAACTGTTAATGCCAGACTTGCAGATTTACTGTTTGTGATCAGAAAAAGTGAGGGTGGAGCTGGGGAGGCTCCCAGTAGTTACCAGTATTGCCCGCTGGATGCTCTGTGGGATGCTGTACTGAAAGAGATGCGCTGTCCATTCTTCTGCAAGCATGGTGGGACTGTGTGATTATTCGGCCGGTTTAGCAGTAAGTTTTCATCTACATTTTCAAATCTATCTAGATTTTTTGTTCATTTCTGCAGTGAAAGGAGTAGCTAGGGTGGCATCTTTCTGCTTAATGTATGAGTTTCTTTTTGTATAGAGCTTTCCTGCTAAAGAGCTTTCAGGTCTCCCGTTTCAAGCTCTGTTTTCAAGGATTCTTGTGTTACATGCGAAGCAGAAGCAGAAATTCTTTTCTGTTTTTATGAGGGATTGTCTTTAAAAAATTAAAACTTTTCAGAATGATATAAAAATGGGTTTGTTTTTAGTAAGTCTGATGTCTTCCAGGCAGTGAGCTCACTATATGGACCGGTGCCTTTTGGATAATTTGGGTAGAGGAAACAATACGAGATGGAGTTACTTTGTTCCTTTTTTGGGGAGTCATGCTGCATTCCCATTTTTCAGCAAACATTTAATCAGGAATCAGGGCTCTTGGGAGCTGCATATGTGACAACAACCAAATAGTCTCTGCATTTAAGACTCCCTAAATACTCCTTGGCACAATAGCTTGTAACTACTCCAGCACTGAGAAACCTAAAGGTCAACAATCGCCTTTGTGGAAGTCCCCAAATTCAGGTTTGTACTATGGAGTTTTTAAAAGTCTATGAGGTGAATGGTATCACTTCTTCCACCTCCCTTTTTCCCACCTTTTGAGTTCAGTAGATGTAGGAAAGCTTCTTTAATACAGCCAACATCTGTTTTGAGTGAGAGATACTTTACCTCTGTATCCAGATAGGACGGGGGTATAGCTAATATGCAGATCTACATCTTACAGCTATTGAACTACTTGTAGAAAGACTTCTTCTCTGGTCACCTGCTCAATGGGAAGGCTCAGAGCTTTGTTTGCTTAATCAAAATTTGCAATTAAAAGATACATAAATGATTGGACTTCTTTGAGCTCAACGAAGCCACCATAGCCCTGGAAAAGGAAACTAGATTTCTTCATAGCTCCCTTGCATTGGTCGAGGAACTGCAGGATTCAGTTCCAGTGCTAGCATCACACCTTCAACTCCGTTATCTTCAGGTTGTGGCTGCTGCTGTAGCAGAGCATCCTCACAGGTCGCTGTGGGTTTGCTGCTGCAAGGCTGGAGCTTGGCTGAAGCTGGGACAACGTTTGACCTGCAGGTTTTTCAGTGCTGGGTAAGAAGCACAAAGCAAGGCAGAGCATGTTGCTGGGGAAATCGGTGAAACAGTTTTAGTCCTGAGTAAAAACTCTCTGGCTTCCTGATTTTCTTGGGCTCCTGCGGCAATGCTCTAACACAGCATTTTAGTGGGAATTCAGTACAAAATTTCAGCTCCGCAGCACGAGCTTGCTATCGCAGTACTTAGCTGTAAAATCTTTCGGGATCTCCACTGAAATGCACCACTTTATACATAGTTCTTAAAAGCCCCTAAATTGCCTTTTTTTAAAAAGCTATTTTAATTACTGCTTTTAATAGCCGTGGCATCCATGTAAACTCTGTAGACCAAACTGCAGTCATACTGAGGGACTTCAGCAAGCGAGGCTTTTGCTTTGTGTTTCCAGGTGTGTTTTATCTGTGTTGTTAAAGGCAGGCGGCCAAGTGAGCTGTCCCTGAGCGATAACTGCTGCATGGTAGGTGGCACAGTCACCTTCTGAGAAGCAGCAGTTGAGCCTGGTCCCAAGCTCCTCCAATGGCAGATGGGACATCTGAAGTCAGGTTGAGGCTGCCTTAATTCCCTGTCTTCGCTAAACAGTTCCGTGAGCACATGGCATCTTGATGAGGAGGTCTGCAAGCTCAGCCAGCTTTCATCTTCCCCAGGGATTGTTCTGGGTAAATGATGAGGGTGTTAATGGAGTGGTGCTTGAGAAAGCTAAGCTGCTGCTCCCTGTGCTTTTAGTGCTCTGTGGAGAAACATGCGCCTTTTTTGCTCAAGACTAAACACTGCCACGGAATCAAACTCTAAAAAAGGAGTTTGTCTACAGAACAATATACGTGTGTTGGTAGGCAAATATGTACGGACGTATCACAGCATGCATACAACTTCAAGGGATAACTGCACTGAAGGTATGAACATTTGTGCGTCTGCATTAATGGAACTTCAGTAGCAATAATCATGAGTTCTACTTAAAAATCTCAGAAGCAGAGCTTTTTTGTGGGTGGATTTTACATTGCCTGATATGTGCATTATATCAAATTGAAAGGTGCTACCTGTGACATTTAAGTGGACATTCCAACAAACTGGCACTGAGCCACCAGGCTGCATGCTTGTCCACCCTTCTGGCTTACCTGGTGTGCACTGAGTGAAGAGGAATTCTCTCGGGCTACCTATAAAATACATAAAATAGTTAACGTATATAAACAACAAAACTTTTTTTTATATGTTTTTAAGTCAAAACATTAAAAAAAGAGTGCAACAAAGGCATAAAGCTAGCGGGTTGGACACGTGTGCACTAGATGGTGTTTTACAGTATTGGCCGCAAATGAAGCAGTTGCTTTTGTGATCTAATTTGTTGCATTATTGTTTGTGAATTTGGGCTGTAGTCAGTGATTATCTGTGATTCTGTCATCGGCACACTTTGTAGGTAGAGCTCTGCCTATTTCCCAATAAACAAGCTGTCAGGGCTGTTTGGATAAGAGCTAGGGAGGGGACAATAATAAACCAGAAGTACAAGACGGTTTGAAAAGCCAAGTTATCTCAGACTGTTTATTTTTAATGGGCTTCCACAAATAAGAAAGTACTTCATTGTCTGTGCTACAAATAAATATTAAGAACTGTGCAAGACTTTAGCCACTGCTGAACCCCAGAAGTTGAGCGATTTGCAAAAGCCTCTGATTTTCCTTCAGAAGATCCCGTCCTGTGCAGAAGAAAAAAAACTTGTATGCTCTTTTATGTGAAAGATAGAGACTGGAATTCCCTCCATTTGCTTCGGAAAGCACAGGTAAATGTGATGGTGTGCAGACGTGAGGAGCTGTGGCGTCTGAGAGCACGGGATGGCTGCGAAGCCTGCAGCTGCCCCTTTTTAAATGGAGAAGTCCACTCTTAACTAAAAGGTTGTCACGTCTGGTTTTTATCATTTCCCGCACAGACTAAATAGGAAGAAATCCTGCTCCTTTCCCGAGCCCTCAAGTGCGGGTATGGGGCTGGAAATCCCCATGACATCTTTTGCAGATCAAGGCTCCCTTTTCCGAGCTGCTGTGCAGACCTTCTCAGGAATATGTGCTTTAAAATCCCATTGCTGTTCCTGGCAGGGACCTGCCGTGGTCCCAGCTGCCCCCTGCGCTTCGTCTGCTGACGTTTGTGATGGATCAAACCGAGCACGGGCTCTCAGAAGTGCTCTTCTCCAAATGGCTCTTGTTTTGCTGTGTGCGGTTATCCACTGAGAAAGTTGCCTTTTCCAGCTTTCATCTTTATCACTGCTGGACCTGTAGTTGCCTTCTCTCTGTTCCTTCTGCATTGCTTCTCTCCATCATGTCCACTCCCCCACAGCTCCTCAGCCCCGGCCAGCAGGGATTTGCAGGGTGCTACAGCTGCCATAACAAATCACTTGTGGAGTCTGAGGTTTGGATCTCAACTCGGATCAGTCTGGTTTTTTCCTTTGAGCTAAGGGTGGGACTGAGCATTGCTAGATGTTTTGAGAAGTAGAGCGTTTGGTGTGGGATAAACGGAAAACGAACACTTAATAAACCATTGCTAAAACACAGCACTGGAAGAAGATTCACTTTGAGTCAACCAATTTCATTAGAAAACGTCGAACCATCTTACTTGGTATTGACTACTTGAAGTTTTCAGTTGTATTCGGCAAGAATTTGAAATTAAAGGTCATTTTGCATGAAGTAATTGCTGTTTCCCTGAAGCCATCTAAAGAGGATTCAGGCTGGTATGAAGCTTTTGTTTTTACATAAACAATTCATTAAGGTCAATGTGAACCTGCAAAAACTTGTGTCATAAATCAGCACGTGTTTTTGCTTAAAAAACAGAAAGAGCAAAAAAAAAAAAAAAAGCAAAACAAAACATGTTCAAACCAAGAAATCTGGGTTGATTATTTTGCACCCGCACAGATTTATGTCTGGCTGTAAATCAGCTTTCCCCTCCTACGTTGTAAAGCAGTGATAATGCTGCTCTTGTTCACATTTTGTATTTTGATCTGAAAGCTCCCCAAGGGGAGGCCGTGCTGCGTGGCTGGGTGTAGCTGGGAGGCTCCATGAAGTCCACTTGGGCATGTACCTAACATGAAGAAAAGGGGAGGAAGTAATGCAGCTCCCCTTGGAGATGGCAACTGCAATAATGCAAAAGAGGGCTGTTGTCGGCTTTTAGCTTCATTTACTGAGAACAGCAGAATGTGGTCTCGTTGCCTGTGCAGCCTTCTGCTGGGAATTAATCACTAGCTTTGGTAGGTTGTTTTTCTGGCTGTGAAGCAGCAGGATGTTATCTGGTCTGGCTGAGGGCTTTACCCCTGCGAGAGCCCGCCCGGAATTCCCTCTTTTGCAAATCCACGAGATCCCTGGTGAGCGGTGCTGGGAGCCTGGCACTCTGGAGTTTTGTGTTCCACTGTATCTGTATCACAGCACTCAGACATACTTGGATTGCGTATCCAGGTCAGTGATATTTCAGGAGTCACCACATTGTGATCTATAGAGTTTTGGTTTCTCTTGCTTGAGGTAATGCTCACGTTTGACCTGTACAGACACTGCTTTATTCCTTTGGAAATGTGCATGGTGTCACGTTGTCACAGAACGGTTTGGGTTGGAGGGGGCCAAGGGCAGGGACAGCTCCCATTGAAGGTGGGCAATGATATAACTCTCTGTAATTTTGCTCATTTTGCTGACATTTGCTCACGCAGCCGAAGAGATTATTTTTTGTTTTATTTTTAAATCACCAGTTGGAGAATGAAGAGAAGCGTAGTCTTTTCATTTCTAGTTGACTACCGTTGATTTTCCTTGTAATGCTTTTTAGCACGTGTTTGCAGCCATCGTTTCCTTGAGGGTAAAGTTCCCAGTGTTTATTGTAGATTTATGTTTAATCTTACCTCCAAAGAATCTGAAGCATTATAGTATGCTTCTTTCAACCAAGTTTTCATTCCAAGGAAACGCTGTGCTTGTTGGAGCTGATCTACCAAATAACACTCATTGTTACAGTGCCTATCTTCTTTTCAAAGAAGCCTTGTTAACAAGTTTTGCAGGTTTTGCACGCTTAAAGAAGGGCAGAAACGTGGGAATTCGCCTTTTATTGGATTGAAGCAGATACTCCCAGAAACTCTTTTTTATTTTTTTTTACTCTTGGGATACGCAGAAATCTTTCTGATGTCTGGCATCTTATGGTCAATTTCTTATGGTCAGAAGTGAATTCTGTTCTATTTCTTAAAGCAAAAAAAAAAAAAAAAAAGCAATGAACTTTTCCTGATCCTTCGCGGTGACCGATACTTGAAACTGCCACAAATTTCATCTTATAAATCTTATCAGCGAGTCAAATGTCTTCACTTTTTTCTCTCCCCTAGTTCTCCCTAGCCAAAGCTTGTCATGAGTCCAAGGACAGTGCTACTTGAATCAAACATGTGCCAGGTTAGAAGACAGAGGATCCTGGAAGCCAAAGATGTGAGATTAGGTCAGCGTTAGTTTTACTCTTGCGCAAAAGTCCAACAGGCAGCAAGAGATCAGTTCTCATCTCTGCCAGCAAGGGTTGATGCTGTGTGATCACCCCTATCTATGCGTTATTTGGAGAGTGGAAGGACTAAAACCCTTAGTGGGACGTCCAGCACCAGTCCCAGTGGGGACACCTGATGGGTGCTCCTGTCCTGGCCAAAACCAAGGGAATAGTTCTCTTTCAGTTAAACTGATTTTATTTCTCCTGCATAATAGGAAGTTCCCTTTTCTTCCTCCTCTGCTTCCAGTTACCTTTTTCCTTGATGAAACCCAGTGGATGCTCCTTTCATATCTTTACTCATGAAACTACACAGTTGTACTCTATATTGCTGGTGAAATATACTCTACCTACAACAAAGAAAATCACCCTAGTCTTCAGAGTCCTTAGGAGGCAGCTGGGCTGTGGGCTTATACCTGTTTGGGAAACTCCATTTAGTGATGGAAGTGATACGAGAGACGCCTGCCTGCCAAAAATGCAGAGGAACAGGAGGGCTGGGATAAATCCCTCCGCTCCAGGATAGATCATTCAAACTTGTGTTGGGTAAGTGACAGTATTTCCTTCTTGAAATTTTTCAGAATTGAATTTTTTATTAGAATGATTAATTTTAGATTATTTTTGTAAACAAGTTGCGTAGTCTGACTCTTAAAAATAAATGTAGTACTTGGACATGTTCTCAGTTAAAACAACTGGCTATTGTTTTGCTCTAGGGTGAAATAGAGAGCTTATTGTACTCTGTGTTTTTACCTGTCTGTGGTTGATAAGTTAGAGCCAAGTGTACTTTTTAGTGTATACGGGGCATGTGTTTTCCTGAGGTCAGTTCATTTCATGTCATACAGGGGAGTTGGATATAAAACCTGGGGTCCAGTTTTAGCCTCAGCAGCTGCACCGGTGGGCTTTGGCCTGCTTTACTGCTGAAGCTTGATGTCCCAGCTTGCAGCATGCTGACTGTGAAAGGAAGAAACCTCCCTGCCCAGGCTGCTGATTCAGGGAGCACCAGCTGGGTAACCTGCTCGCAGCATTTTGCTGATCTAGTGTTACAGCAATTAGGCATGAAGGGTAGCAAACACATGGGCTGAAATCTTCCCTGGGTGTCAGATGCAATCTGTCTGCCATCAGTTGCTCTGGGTTGTTTCAGTCATGTGATGTCACAACCTTGATGACATGATCTGGTGTGACAGCCAGCCCCACGGAGTCATATGTGCTGGAGAAGGAAATTTGGGGCGAGGTGGATGGATTACTTTCCCCTCCCAATGAACTGCACACGGAGAAGTTCTGGCCAGCTGTTCCTGCTGAAAGCCAGGTGGGATCCCAGCTCTGCAGCTCTCTGTGCTCGTGCTGCCAGAGCATTTCTTACTGACAGGAGTTTTTGGGCGTGTTCATGTAAAGAAAGCAGCACTTTTGGAAGAGATACGTGGGATGGGGATAACGCTTTTTCACACAGACACGCAGCAAAAATCTTTTGGTATGAGCAGCATCTGTAGGAACTTGCCATCAGCCAACTGTAATCCTGACTGCCACTTTGTTAAAATGTTAGGGAAATAATGACAAGGGACAGCGGGAGGCCCCTGCTGCTCACTGACCTGCCTTTCACACCTGCCCTGTTGCTGATCCCATGAGAGCATGACAGTACGATGTGCAGAATTTAGAAACCCTGCAAGAAGGTACTGGGCAGGAGCCCCTGGAGACCTGCTTGCCCAGAGGCAGCCATGGGTCGCCAGGGCCTTTTCCAGTCGGGTGCTGGAAATGCCCAAAGGTGGAATTGCTCCAGCCTCCCTGGGCCCCGGCCCTCGCAGCACCCTGCTGCTGAGCTCTTCTCCCTCACAGGAAAGGTGTGGAGGAGGCCAAGCTGGAGTCCAGATGCGGCCTCGCAGGTCCCAGGGAGTGTCTGCTTCCCGTGGCCAGCTGGCTGGGCTGCTGCTGGCACGGCCCTGTGCGGCCTGCGTAGGCGTCCTGCCGCACTGTGCTCGGGGCCGTCCGCCCAGTCCAGGTGAGAGGAAGCAGTCAGCGTGTCTCCGTGGTGAGCAGAAGTGTCTGAGCAGCATGTCTAGCTGGCTCTGTGGGTCCAGTGCCAGAATGCAGCTAGGAGTGATATGCATTGTTGTTATAAATACTGTTTTCCTGTGCCTCTGGTGCATCTGCAACATTGATGATGGTGTTTCATTCCCTTTTTTTTTGTTGTTGTTCTGTCCCTCGAGCTACAAGCCTGTGAGACTGGGAGCTGTCTCTTAATGTGCTTAGACAGTAGCCAGGAGTTTTCTGGGGATCCTCGGTTATGATCCTGACTTGAAACAACAGTGAGAAAGAAACTGCAGGACAAAAAGACTGCAAATCTTTCTGAGATGCTCGGAAAAGGCCGTGATTTTTTAGCAAGATTAAGGTCAAATGTCTTAACTAGAAGCATAGCTTCTAACTGAACTAAGTTGGTCCAGCTGTGAATATCTAAACCTTTTTTTTCCTTTAAGACGAAAGGTCTATAAAATTTCATTTCCTACTAATTGTTAGGAGTTTTAATCATTCTCACTTCCCTTTTCAGTTTGCTAAGGAAAAAAGTCTTAAGCTTATATTGAGGCAAGGAGAGAAGAGATGCAGTCAACTTCAGGTTACCATGAATACAATAGTATGGAACTGGTTTCGCTTTATATAGGGAACTGCTAATTGGATGTTAGAGGCTGCTAACTTTATAGTCTTGTAAAACAGCAATGGCTGAAGCTGACACTTGCATGAGGTCTCTGGGGAGAACGGAAAGTTTTCATGTCTATGGAAGGAAAAGGTTGGGAAATAACTGAAAGAGCAGTTGTTTTGGTGTTTGTGTTCTGCTTCAGTAATTCTCAGCTCTGTAATATAAACAAGATTTTAGACATCCTCATGGTGTTACAAAATAGTTGCAATTGTAAGTGCTCTGACTGAAAAGAGTGAAACAAATTTTAAAATGGCGCAGTTTTTTATTTTCACATGGCCAGTGCACATTTCTAGGTCCCCATTCCCTCTGTGATTTGCAGAGATGGAATGCTGAAATGGGTTTGCTGCGAGTTTGCACCAGCAGCATGCAGACATCTGCTCTGTTCGGTGCATTTGTCTTGCGCATGAAACTGGATTACTTGCTTGCGTCTATAAAACAGTGTGCACTGGACTTTAAGTGCAAACTGAAAATATTTTCTCTAGATGCTTTCCAGAAGCAGACAGCTCTGTGTGTCTGCCTTCAGCACCCATTGTGCTTCCTGGTTGCATTTTACTGAACTGTGCTTGCACGGAGGGCAAGAGGCAGCTCTGCTCGCAACACTCTTGGAGCTCACGAACAGCACACCACGCTGCCTCTGCGATTCCTCTCAGCAGAGCTGAAAAGGGCTGTTGTTTTAAATACAGCCCACCTACGCCTCGTACCCTTTCTCTTGCGTAAATATCAGGAATGACAGTGAAATGGTCCTTAGGATTTTTACAAATCAAATCCATTTGAGAGAAAAATGCATCGTTTCCTTGGCTTTTAAGATGTGTTAAGGGTATATAAATCTGTGTTCTGGGCCTTGTGGGACTGCACTCCTGGACTTCTGCAGGTGCACACAGTAGTAAAAGCAATAAAACACGCTAAGTGGTCGGTGTACTTTTGTTTCACCCAGCTCAATTACCGTGTTTTCATGTATGGAAACTGCCATGCCAAAGATGACCTTGTTCCCTTTAAACGCTGTAATGAAGTGCAGTGTTTTGGAAGGGTGAGGTTAGAAATAAACCATTTCTCCGAGCCTGATGTGGCCTTTGGGTCTTTGTGAAGTAGAGCCCCACAGTGCTGGGTGTGCAGTAAGGTTTTGTTGCTGAAGGGGCTGTGTACGGCGGGGGGTGGAGGGGTCATCATGGCACTGTGGCCTGAGGTGATGTGGTTTCCCGCCCTGTGGCACAGGCGTGATGTGCTGAGTGTGTCCCAGCCATGAGCTGGGGGCTGCGTGGCCTCCATTAGCAGGCGTTGGGTGTGGAGATGGAGTCGGGCTGGCTGAGGAGAGGTTCTTGCTCATGCAGAGGCCCCCGGAGCGGCTTCAGGCTTCCTTCCCGTCCTTCAGGAGGAGAAGGGCCGTAAGTTACACCATGTTACTCTTAGTCAGTATGGGAAATGAGTGATGAAGTGCACACAGGGCTTGTGAGCGTCCAGCCTATTATCAGTGCTGGTATTTAAACTATGTACAGGGTATCAGTGAGAATGAAAGCATTTCCTCCTATCTGTGTCTGCCTTTCTTCTTGACTTTGATACAAAGATAAGGCTGTGCCATAATGAATCGCTATTATGGGAGATAGTAAGATTGATTAACCTATTACAGAGTGGATAGGTCAGATGCCTGGAATACAGAGGTAGACTTCAACTTGGATAACTGTCAGCTATGCTTTTTATGTTTTTCCCCCCAAAATAGCTTTTATATCTACAAAGAGATATTTAGCTCCTTAAGACAAGTCTTTTTACAAAATAAAACAGGGACTGTGGTGACGCTTTACCTACAAATCTTCATAGCTTGTGTAATGACGGCTCTGCTGCTTATTTTGATGTTGCACAGCATGAGTGAGAGTACTCCGCTGCCTATAAAAAGAAACAGGTGATTTCAGAAGATTTCTGTGCAGCTGGGGTTGAGTTTGCATGGCACAGACAGCGATAATCACCTTGCTTTGAAGCAGGTATGTGTGTGTTAGCTCAGAAGGCTGCTGTGGTAGTGCTGAGCTCTCTTGAGTTACCTGGTCTGGCACTGCTGGGAGCGCCTGCACTGCTTGCTTTGGCATACGGCGGTCGGTTGTGGTTTGGTTTGCTTTCCATCTCGTGCGCCTGTTTGTTTCTGAAGGATGCGTCGTTGTTTATCTTGATCACTGGGGAGCAGCAAATCTGTTGACATATAAATAAAGGAAACTGTTATTTGTAGGGCTTTTGTGGTCTGTGATCTACAAATTGTTATGAAGTTATTATCTGTGCTATTGTATTGCAGTGTTGCATTCGTCACTGCTTTTGTAAACTAGATTTATGTGATTTTAATGTGCGCTATTAAAGAAAAAGCAATAGTGAGTAGTAGTCAAACTATGCAAAAACCAATTAAATTCACAACCAGTCAGGTCCTTAACCTAGAACTACTGGAGCCGTCCTTGTGAAATGAAAAAAATCTTTATGGATGTGATATCTATGAAGGTACGCATGCGTATGTATGTCCTTTGGCTGTGCAGCAGCAGTTGGCTGGAAGTGCCTGGAGTTCCTCCAGCTCCCAGACTGTGACCAACCAAGACCCTTTGGCGGCAACTGGTCTGCTGGGGGAGATCATTGGCAGAACTTAGGTAGCTCTGTGTTGGTGTCCTATGGCAGCTGTTGGAAGCATGGAAGCAGATGGAGGTGGATGAGAAATGCTCCTGTCGCTGTGAAGATGAGGGCTGACTTTGGGCCATTTTAAAGAAAGAACCTCACTGCTGAATTGCGCTGTGGAAGCCAGGTTTTGTAACCAGCTTTTCTGTTTTTCCCTTTCATCCATTATCTTTACCTCGGGGAGATTACTCATGTAGGTAAATGTTACTGATGTGAATCAAGTTTTCAGGACCAGGTCCATAGACCTCATGTTTGTATTGCTGTTAGATTGCAGTTTCACTTAATGGGGCAGCATTAAGTACACCTTTGTTGCAACATGTTAAATTGCTTCAACTATAAGCAACCTTCACATCATGCTTTGGGTTGATCATTGCCATACTTGTAACAGGAAGGCTGAAGACATTTTCTTGGCACGCTCCGGACTACATTATGCAACCTGTGAGGCAGCCACGGATTGGAAGGGCTTTCGTATGTGTAGGGGAATGGTTACGGTCCGGGAGCTGTGGTGTGGAGAGGCTGTCATGTGTAGGGCTGTAATCGGCAACGATGTAAAGACTTCTGAAAGGATCTCATGCAGTAATTTAACTTTGTTGAACTAGATTCAGACAATTTTACTTCTAAGATCTTTCAGGTTACATTCTAATTATTTCAAACGCCCCGCGTGACACAATTGAGATAACACTAAGTGGTTGTAGTTTACTTTTGCTGTTAAACTCTGCATTTAGAGGGAGCTTGTCGGTATAGATTTGTTTTCCCTGACACTTGGCGAAGCCAGAAATGCAGAGTCTTGATAAAGGCAGGATAGCTGAGATGGCTGTTAACTCGAGAGGTCTCCAGGTTTGTTTTCATACATCCCTTGCAGGTTCTGCAGGGGGAGAGCTCCAGCTGGCTTGCAAAGTTCAGCCATAAAAGCAAAGCTCTGCAGTGAGTACACCAGATTACTGTGCTTAGCCTGCAAACCTCAAATCTCATTTGTCAGCTCAGATTTGTAGAAGCGGTATTAAAATTGGATTGTGAGCAAGAGATTTCCAGGTAAAATTCTAACTTCCTTCAGATTTCATTGTAAGATAAATATTTCAAAATTACCACTCTGCTGAGCTGAACAGAAACTTTTCAAATCTCAAAGTTACTGAGGACCGTTAATACGTATTTATAAAACTTCACATGGTTTCAAACAATGAATTCAGTCATTCTGTGAGTAGCTCCTGACGTGCCATTGTTGCTGACCATGACATTACTTTGTAGGCAGCTATCGTGTTTCAAAGTTATGAAATGTGATTCAGCCCTCCTCTTGCCTCCCCCCTTGAACACAGCGAGCATGTGCCACACGGTAGTCCCACTTGATTAGGCCCTGTTGAGAAATGTGGAGGTGAATGATCTTTTTGTGTTCTTGTCCACTGCAGTGCATTATTTGAGAACCCAGGAATGGAGGCTCCTGTTGCCCCAGCAGGTTGCTGTTAACTCTCTGAGTCCCAGTGTTGCAGCAACACAAGTTTCAGAGTATGCCTGTGAATTTGCTTCTCTGCTGAACGCTGAGATGGAGTCTCTTCTGGTAGCGTGAGGGCAGCTCTCTAGGAGGAGGTATCATAGCTTTGGCCACTTTGGCAGCAGAACTTCAGTTTTGAACCAGTTCAGTGAAAAAAAAAAAAAAAGGATCATACCAAAACAAATAGCAAAGAAACAAGTGGTGTTAAAGTGCAGCCTCGTGGTGAGGTGTCAGGCCTTAATTTGGGAGTTGAATTAGGGATAGGTGATGAGCACGTAGAAGTGCCTAAAGGCAGCACATATAAACTATCTGGAAACTGGCTGCAAGAAGCACCTCTTCCTCTTTTTCCATAAAATCACTTAGAGAGCTCACAAAATTGCCCAGAAGCCCTCAGGATTGTGTTTGAATGGAGAAAGTAGAAACCAAAATCAGCACCTACCGCTGAGCCTCAGGGACAGGCAGCTTGCCTAAGCAGCAAGGGCTCAGGGAGGATGGGAATGCATTATCTGAAAGCACGGTTGTAATTATTACAATTCAGCCCCGCTAATAGCTCCCACACAATGTCAGCTCAGATGCCATGTTCTCCGCTCCAAGTTTAGGACGGCAAACAGCTCCGTGGGAAGTGCTGGCTGCCTTGAAGTGGGCGGTGTTGGAGAGTGAAGAACCAAGAAAAGAGGAAATGTTTTAACGTAGTCCAAGGGATTGGTGGGTGAAACTGAGAAATGGAAAATACAGAGCAAATGTCAGGAATGAACTCGTTAGCGCAGAAATACTTAGCCTGGAAGATTAACGATGAAAGTAAAATGGTAGGAACCCCGTTGCTTGGATCTGCCGCACTAATGGGAAATCAACTTTTAACGGAGTGCAGCAGGGGATAGCACTGCATAGGTAGGAGGCAGGAGGAGATAAAAGTGATAATGTGATTTTCCAACATAGAGGGGAGAGTGAGACGCTCAGAACGGTCTGTTTAAGTCTCAACATGATTTAACTGCATGCATGTTGCCAGGTTAACTTAGCAGTTGTTGATTAAACAAAATAAAAAGCGTTCTTCTGGCCCTGCCTGACCGTGTTGCAATGTTGGGGCTTTTTATAAGCTGTTAAATGAGATGCTGACATCCTATGTCTAGTATCCCCAGATAGGCTGATCTGAAAGCCTCGGAGACCCTGAGGGTCTGACCTACATTACTGGTACTGTCAGAACAACGAGCTCATATATCTTTCAGGCTTTTTGACAATTTGAAGGGCAGTCAGCCTAGCCCAAACAGTTAATCTCTCTTCTCTGTCTCTGTTTCCCTCTCTCTTTTTTTCCCCTCTAACATGCAAAGAGAAGCGAAAGCGCCAAGGAAAAATTTATTAGAGCACAGCATGCCCATTTCTCTTTTAAAGTTAAATAAAAGAGTGTTGGATTTAGTTAAAATATGTTTTTGTTAAAATGGAAAGGGATTTAACCTCTTACTTTCCAGCAGTGAGGAATGAAGAATTTATACAATGCCTGTGCCAGTGATAGCTGATTTGTTGTTTTTAAGTTAAAAAACACACATTGTCTTCTGAAGGTAGAGTAGTTTCACCCTGAAAATCGCCATTCAAAAGCAGATGAGCTCCTCAGCCAGCAAAAAACATTCATGACAGATGCGGGGAGGCGAACTGTGGACTATCTAAACCCATGCGGTGTGTGGGGGCCAGAGAGCCTCCCGACTTGCAGATCAAAGGCTGCCTGAAGCCTTTCTCTGTGCCCCTTTGGGAAATCAAAAGTCAGCACCTACACCAGGGCTCCTCCAAAAGCAGCAGCAGGGAAGCATGACACGTGCTCTATTTCCCTCGGTTTTGTAGAACAGCTTGTCTGCTGCAGAGAGATGAAACAACCTTTCATTGCTAAATCTGCATCCAGTTTTCTCCTTGCTTTGATCAACGCATTTGTTTGTTATATACACAGCTTTATCATCTCCAAGCTAAGATGACAACCAGAGGCATGTTTTCCCTCACTCTTTGCTGCTCGATAGGGGATAAGCACCTATGGCGTGTTAAAAAAAAGTCCGTACGTAAATAAACAGAATTGTTGCATGTTTGTGGGGTTGCCCCACAATAAGCGAGGGGACAGTCTCAGAGTTCACATGGTTTGGAAGAAGAGGAAACCTCCGTGAGAAGCAAACTACCATCCCTGCCCCGTGCCCTGGAAGCAGGCACACAGAGCACAGGCTGAGGACGGAGGGACGTCTCCCTGCTCCAGGGGCAGCAGCCCCCGGCCCTGGCTGCACTTCAGCTACAGCACTAACCCGCCTGCAGCCACCAGTGGGCATGGGCAGAGTGGTGCTTGGCCACATTTCGACCCCTGAGGAGCTGTGCAGTGTGAATGATGTGGAATAGAACCGAGTAGGAGCGCATGAACTAGGGAAGCACGGTTTCCTGGGGGTTTGCGCCTTCCAGCATGGATTTTCACATCTGGAGTGTTGGAAAAGAGCTCTTTGCCGTGTGGGTTCTGTGTGGCTGTCGGGGCTGAGCTCACACTTCTGCTGCTCCTCCATCAGGGCGTGCAGGACTTCTGTATCCACCCATCTACAGTAATTCACAGGAATGTAATCGTTACGTATGAGGATGTACACCCAACCAAGAGCCAGACAAGGAGGGGGTTAAGGAGAATACATCTGCTGCAGAGCAGGAGAAATGAATTCTTTAGCCTTTTCCTAGCTCCATTTGCTCTGTGTGCTTTCAGCTGCCTCTTCTTCCTCTGCCATATCAGATGCAAGCTGCTTCCCTTCAGTTTCACGGCCTGCTCTGGTCTCTATCAGATTTCCTCGGGCTCTGAAGGGGGGGTGCCTGCCTTTTGCCGGCTCAGCCTTCATCATCTACTCATTAAATTTCCAAACAAATGACTTTGTGTTTTCTCCAACCTCTCCCCTCACGCATGGAAGGAGCTTCCTGGCGGTATCTGCAAGGCCACTTCATTATTCTGCTTCTTATGCCATTCTTAAAGCTCTCCTTTGCTGAGATGCTTACAAAAAAGCCTTGTTATCAGTGGGGCTGAGCCTGCGGCCGGTCACACTGACCCTACTGTTTCCTTGAGCCTTCCTCTCTCCGGGTTGCACAATCTTTCTAATTCTTGCGGGCAGAAAATGCCAGAAGAATTCAAGCAGCTTAACCTGGGCCTCATTTTGATAAGGTTTGGGAGGCAGGAGCATGGTGGTGGAGGTAGATTGTGGCATCTGGGGTCGTTCAGAATGGGCAGGGAGGATGGGAAGGGAGGACAGAGGTCCCAGAGTCTCAGTGTGGAATGTCTTAAGTTTTCTGTTTTGCTCAACTCAACAAGGTATTTGAAGGCTAAGCTTTTCTTGTTAAAATTCTATAAAGTTGCTTTGAAAATGGTCCAGGCTAAATGATGGGTGGCTACTGTGACCAAGCTGCGAGACAAGCGATTTTCCTATGGGCTCCTTCAGAGCAAACCAGTTTCAATCCAGAATGGATGAGGTGTGGCCGACTGCTCTGCTGCGTTGTTCTTGCTGACCTGAATCCTTCTGCATTGCTCCCAAAATCCCAGTAAGCTGGAACAGGCCAAGGAGAGGAAGCAGCTGCAGGATGGTTTCCCCGATCCAGGAAACAACTTCAGATCATCTCGGTATTTATCAGTCAGTGTCAGGATAAATTTATTTGTGAGTTTAACTTGAAATATGATAGAGCGGCTCTGTTCCCGTTGTTTCTCTTCCTGTACCATGTGCTTTTTCTTTCTGGAAAGCATTAAATTGCTCCATAAATCCTGGTAATCCTTCATTCATAGGATTGAAGGAGAAATATCCAGGAAGAAGGTTGTCAGGAGAATGGGCAGTTCTGCAGCTATTTAGAGCACGTGCTGCCAGACTGCTAATTGTTGAGGTGCTAGCAAAGCTCCTGCCCTCGTTCTGCACTCAATAATAAGGTGGGCTCTGGTGACAGCTTGTGCTGACACATCTGGCCACTTGATTGAGGAGATGTCCTCAGGCTGAAAAAGAGACGTCCTCCTCAGTAAAGGAGAAATTTTATTCTGAATGTGAATTGCTGTACCACTGCTGTAGACAGCCTGGAAATCTCTCTCCACAGAATGCCTGGCATCGATTTTGCCATTAAACAAACATTTGAATAATAACAGAAAAGCAATAGTCTGCTTCGTGATCCGTGTGCCCTGCCGGGCTGTACGTGGGAGGCGGGCAGAGCAGGCAATATGCCACTTTAATGCTGCAGGTGCAAGCTTAATTTGGACATGATTTTTGGTTTAATCTTAGTTCTGAATGATTTCTGTGTCGATGATTCTTTCCCAGATTGGTACCCCAAAGGCCAGTGTGTTCGCAGTGAAAAGCCCTTTATCTCCATAATTATCCTTAAAAAGGACAGGAGGTCAGACTGAACGCTGGCATTACCTTTCACTCAAAGAAGCTGGAGATAGGACTTTCTAAGCCCAACCTTTCACCTGGAGTTGCAGCTAACCCATCATTTTCCCTCTGCGTTGGAATGCGAGTTAAAATGGCTGCTGCAAACAAAGTCATAGCTCTAAGCACTAAAAAGGGTTAAAAGAATTCCCATCCCTATCCTCTGCTACGTGCATTTCTCAAGGCTAAGATCTTTCCTTTTGCTTGCAGATATTTTTCCACAAGTCGTGAATTTCCTAGGATGATTGTAGAGTGTCGTTCTTTAGAGGTCATGTGTGATGGGAGAGGGGAGCCATGAACGTAAGCCCAGGAAGCAGGTGAGCAGAGCAAGCTCCAGGCCATGGTGCTCTGCTCGGCCTGTCAGGAGCAATCCCAGTTCAAAGCCTGTCAAACTCTATGGAAAATCTCTGTGCCTTCGATGGCTTTTGGATCTTGGCCCTGGCTTCCCACCTTGTCTGCAGCTGCTGAAGCCTATTGAAAGAGGCTAAAAATACATCAAATAGGTTTCTAACGTTATTTTTTTTTCCATGTAAGCAACTGCCTTCGTTGCCATTTTGTGTTGTGGGTGGTCCGTGACCCTGACTATTGATACCATGGTTAATGCTGGACAGAAACTAGAAGACTGCAGAGTGGATGGTCGAGCAGTTAGCAAGTATAATATAGAGATGAAGGAAGTGTACGAGGAAAAATGAAGAGTGCGGCTTAGCAGCTGTTACTGGCCTCAGTGTGCTAATGCATAAAGGGATGGCGTAGAAAGGAAAGAAAAACAAAAAGGTATATATTTTAAAACTTAATTTTCATTTTTGAGGAGAGAACGCACCTTCAGTATGTAATATTGTGTGTAAGGCCTGACCTGTTGAACCTACCGTGTAAGGCTACGTCAGCTCTTTTCATATAGCCAGCATCCTTTTCTTCAGGGAATTTCTCTTTTTACTTGACAAAATAGTGACAGTGACACAAAGACTGAATTTCTCCCTACCCAAACAAACACTGTTGATCGAGGCACCAGCGTCTGAAGAACGAGTTTCAGTTTCAGCTTTGCAAGGTATCCATTTGAATCAACGCAGAGCTCTCAGATTTCAGCAGAACTTGGGTACGGTTTCAAATTGGCGTTGTTTTTGAGGAAAGCAAACATTCATCCTTTCTCAGGGCGATTGCTTCGTCTCTTCAGATGATGAGTAGCAGGGGTGAGTCTTGCTCTTTATCAACATGGTCTTTCAGGCATGCAGTAACTGATGGTAGCAGTAGTGGGGATATTTTCTCAGGCGCTGTCTCAGGAAATGCCTGACCAAAGCCAGCTGCATCAGTTCCCAGCTCACAGGATTTCTGATTCATTTCAGCGATGTATCAGAACATAACCCAAGGATTTGGGATAACTCTGAGCTTTGGATTCTGCTCTAAACTTGAGTACTGCTGCTTTACCTTCTGGAATCAAACTGTGCCTGTGAGCATCTGTGAACTCCACAAGTTCAGAAACCAGAACCAGACCCGCACTTTGTGGCTTCAGCCCATCTTTCATTCATTAATTTCTAAAGTATTTTATGGCCTTGGTTATCTGGCCACTTCCTGATGCCTTTAACAGCTTCCTCATAGCAAGTGAAGCGAATAAATTTACAGTCACCGTTCTTATGGAAGTCTTAAGCAGGCTTTCTTTCTTTTTTTTTTTTTTTTTATAAAGTAAGGGGAAAATTTTCTTCTTTGATGCCTCTAGTGCCTGATGGTTGGTAGGGAAACAATACAAATAAATGTGACTGATGAAATGTATAGGAAGAAAATTCGATAATTGGGTGTGCAGGAAAATGTATGACCTGGAAGATGCTGGACCAGTCCCTGGAACCCGCTGTCTGGCAGAGGAAGCAGAATTCCCTGCTGCATTCCCAGCTCTGGGCCCTTGTTGCGGCACAACTTGTTAATCATCACACCATCAGACTGGCCAGAATGCAGCCAATATAACTTAGGCTTTTGTGTTGCCGTGGATGCTATCTAAGCATTCCTGGAACAGTAATTTCCTTTTTGGCCTCCATGGAAACAGTCATAAAACAATTCTTAAAATGTCAGGAGCGACTGCATCTAATGGGGGTGCTTTAGCCAAAGAAAACATACTTCAGTTTTGAAGCATTCCCACCAAAACACTGAAATCTTAAAGCTACTAATAGGCTGTGCATCAGTGCCTGAGCACTTTACCATGACATTTAATAAAATGTAATTCATATACCAGCTTTGCTGCAGTCACGATATCCACCGAGGCGCACTAAAAACTTTCCAGAAGAGATCAGAAGAGAGAGGAGGGCACGGGTGGCAGCAGGGCGAGCGGCAGAGGCAGGCCGTGTGGGTTGTCTGCCTCAATTATCTTACAGCTTGCTAACTGGCAAATGTTTAACAACGTTTCACACTCGTGTGAAGATCTGCCCGTAACGAACGTCCTGTTGGTGCCACTGCAAGATGTATCACTCGGTAGCGTCACAAGCCTCAGGTTGGAGACTGGGAAAAATTTCTTACTGGGACAGGCTGCCCAGGGAGTGGGGGTCACCGTCCCTGGGGGTGTTCCAGAGCCATGGGGATGTGGCACTGAGGGACATGGGCAGTGGGCATGGGGGGGTGGGCTGGGAGTGGGCTTGGGGGGCTTAGTGGTTGTGTGGTTCTAAGAAAAAGATGACATCTCTTGGAAAGTCAGTCCACATGAGCAGCACTGGATGTCCCTGTGTTTGCATTCTGAGAATTATGATGATTTGTTACTGCTTTTTTGGCAACAGGGAAAACGAGAAGATTCCCCGTGTGTTTTTCTGGATAAGTTGCCAGTCAGCCTCCTGTTGAGGGAGGGAGGAAGGGATAATCCAACTAGGTGAGCAATTGCAACTCCTTTTGTATTTGATGCGAATCATTCCTTGCAGTCCACGGTCAATGGCTCAGAAGCCTTCAGCTGACGCTGCCTTGTGTCGGACGGCATCCAGCACTCAGTTCAGTGCTTGCTGCTGTGAAGCAGGGTTTCCAGGTTTGCTTCAGTCAAGTGCCAGGAGCAGTGGTTCCCATTTGTCCTGGGCAGCACACATGTGGTAAGGCTGGGCGCTGTGCTGGGAGATGCTGTGCTTCCTTCTGTGAAGCTGTCAGCTGGGCTGTTAATGCACTCCCAGCCCCACATCGTGCTGGGGATGTCCATCAGCTATTTCCCAGACAGCAAGCAGCTGCCGGCCTGGCTCTGATGTGACACTGGTGTCCAGCAGTGCTCTGGCAGGGCAAGCTTCAAAACATTCAGAGATTCACTTCAGGCAAGCACACAAAGTTCAGCTGCTCATGGGAAGCCAATCCAAGCATCTCGAATGCTGTGGGGCTGGCACAGGGGCTGTGAATCTTTCAGGGCTTGGCTCCCTTCCGTCTGCTGGAGGACGGCAGCTCGTATTGGCAGCGAGGCTGGAGCACAGCAGAACTGAAGGCTTGGACTTCTTCTGAGATTGGATTTGCCATCCAAAAGATTATTGCTTGAAATCAAGTTGTGCTGAGAGATACGGGGGAGAAAAGAAAAGAGCACTTAACCCAGTGTCATCACTGCTGGGTACGGCTTGGGCATGCTTCGCATTTTTGATGAAAGCCGAAGCCGGCTCTTTATTAAAGCTGGCTCGTGCATCCCATGAACTTGTGAGTCCTATGGGTTCCTGCTCTGACCCCACCTTTCTTTCATTCACAGGCATTTTCAGATTGCCTTCATCTTCTCGCCCTGAGATACTTTCTTTTAATACAGCGTTAAAATATAACCAAAGCGTGGAAAGCTGTTCAAAATTCTACACGCAACAATGAGTACAACATTTAAACTGCACTCGAAAACCTTCCGGACTTCTTTAAATATTTCCCTCTGCCTTTGCTCTCTCTTAAGTCCTCCCGCACTTGGGAACGTTACGGTTTTGAAAGATGCTGCCTCTTATTTTTATCTTTATCGTTTTATTTTGCTACTTTTTTCTTGACATTGGCACCGAGCTGAGCTCATTCTGGGTTGCTGATATGGCTATCATTTCGCTGATGGGGGTGTCAACTTTTACCCTTAAGACAATTTTAAAATTATATTTCTAATCCTCTTATCTCTTCCGTAAATCGTCAGTCTTGCTTGTGGGTTTTCTGGAGAGAATGATTTAATTATGAATGAATTCTTTCCATTTGGGTTTGTTTATTTTGAAGGCAGATAAGTTATCTCGCTTTCTCTGGGAGAGATTAAAATATTTCTAATTATAAATGTGAGAGTGGTGCGATTCGGAGTAGCTCACTGTCTGTTTGCTGGCGTGGCAGAAATATAACTGGTGCAGAAAACCAATGAGCCTGTGGTTGTGGATGTGCTGATGGAGGGATGTGAAAGGGCAAAGTAGCAGAGAATTACAGGACTAGCAAAATGAATGGGGGTATGCTATCAGTGCGCCTTTCCCTTCAGTTACCATTTAATTTGTGGCATTCCTTGCGGCATTTACTATTCATCCAGGTCGTTTTCTTGGTGTGGACAAGTTCTCTGGAGACTTTACTTGAGAAAACCGTGCTGCCCCTTATTCCTGCTGCTTTGTGTGGAGGAATAAATGCTTTCGGAGGTGGGGGTGGGGGTGGGGGTGCGTCTGCAGTCACCTGAAGGGACAGAGCCCTGCGGCTGTAACCAATATCAGAAGGGAACGATGTGGGGAAGCGGTGGACTTAGCAGGACACGGTTGGAGGAGCGGGGTGGGGGGGCTGCATGCGAGGGCAAAGCTGCTCATGCTTGAGTCTTACTAAAGTGAAGCGTGTGCTGAAGGACTCTGCTGAGCCAGGCCCTGAAACATGTTCAAGAAGAATGGATTTGAGGCCGTTCTGTTAAATTTATACCAGCACCGGGCATGCGAAGTGCGTGTCATGCATGACTCTGAGTAATTAACATTCCTCTTCAGGTTCCTTTAAAGGTTCAGCAATGCACACTCTTTCAAAGACCTCACCTTACACCTTTGACCTGTCAGGCTATTTCTAACGAACTTCAGGGATGCATACATTTAAACCATTCCGAGTTGCTCCTTCCAGAGGATAACGTGATGTGGAGCTGAGCGGGCAGGCAGCACAGAACATTAGGGCAGGGCTGCTCTTCTCATGCAGGAGAGCATCGCACCTCCAGAACTTCCCTCTCAGCAGGGCTGGAGCACAAAGCATTTTACAAGCTTATCAAACCCCAGCTCGTAGCCATCAAGGTGAGTTATGAACCACAGTATCCAGGAGCTAGAGTGCTGTGCCGCTCACCTGGGTGGCGTTGGAAAAGGAAGACCCAGCTTCTTTGTCACCTCAACCCCACATGCTTTTCCCTAAGCACAGCGCTGGAAGGGCAGTGCCGTGGTATCGGGCATGCATACACAGAAGGAGCAGTGGAGTGAAATTTTACTATATTTGGGTAATCCTCTAACACCGAGGCAACTCAATATTCCATTTCAGATGGCTGATTTTTTTTCCCCGTTCTTTCCTATGTGAGCGAATTGGTGCTTTCTTAAATATTGACATTAATCTCCTCAGTTGGAAGCGACCCAAGCTTCTGTATTTCTTATCCTCCCAAATCATCTGTACTTCAGATCTGTTTACCAAACGGACTATATTGCATTCCCATAAATCCCGTACTTCGCGTCTGCTGTGATATTAATTTATTAGTACGCGTGCATTTTCAACATCAATTACACCCCGTCTCAACAGACATAACTCTCTTCAAAGGAGATGGAAAACCGTGCAGCTCTTGGCTTGTGCAAAATCCCCTCCCCTGCCTCTGCCCGGCTGCAG
Source organism: Numida meleagris (assembly GCF_002078875.1). Lineage (NCBI taxonomy): Eukaryota > Metazoa > Chordata > Aves > Galliformes > Numididae > Numida > Numida meleagris. The sequence goes on from NC_034415.1 coordinate 28,174,273, forward strand.
AGCTGAGCCCTGCTTCACCACCAGGGATCTGCACGCTGTACGGAAGCAAAGACATGGCTGAGAAGCATCCCAGCTGCAGCGTGATTTTGGGTTTTCCTGATTTTTTGCTTAAAGGCTGCGATCATTCATTTCCTTGAAAGCAAAAGCGCCGCGCTGGTGTTTCGTAGGAAGGAGCTCAAAATTCTGATGGGAGCGCAAACTTCTGACTCAGGCAGCAGGAGAGGGCCAAAATTTGGAGTCAGATTTAAGATTTCAGCAGGGAGGAAGAGCAGCAAGTTTTGTTAAGCGAGCAGCTGAACAGCTGGAATGAATGTCTAAAAACGTACAGGTCTTCATTTACAGCCAGAGCTTTTTGTTTACGCCAAACATTGCCGGTTAAGGGAAAGCAAGACCCAATGTTTATTTCTTATAATGAGAAATGACCAAAGACCATTATTCCAAAAAGAACTTCTCACCAGAGTTAATCTAATGTTGCGGTATCTGAATTTTAAATGACAAAGGAAAGGAAAAAATGCTTTAGTGAAAAAGAGAACCGCAAACCGCCTTCGTTTGCTTCCTGCAGTTGAGCTGGAATTTCAACGGTGCCTTGCAAGTGAAAAATAGCTCTTCCTTCAGATGACCTGTTTAAAGCTGGGAATACTGTTGTAGATTCCGAAACGCTTGTCAGCCCCTCTCACTGATGCATAGGATAAAAATGAGAAGCACATGGGACTTTGATCCCGAATGGCACGGTTTTGCCCTGTGCTTGTAGGCATGCAGGCTTCTCCTCAGACAGCAGGTCTCGCAAATGTGTTGGATTTTGGTAATACAGATTTCCAAAGCTACAAACTGGTTTTCCTTCATCGCCCATTACCCAATTTGCATCTAAAAGTAGGAAATTTTCAGAGTACTTTCTGCCAGAAACGGTTGTAGGAAATGCCTCTGTTTATTTCACTGAATAGTTCTGAAATCGGAGAAGTTTTCCGTACTTAATAGTGAAATTAATCCTTTTTTTTTTTTACATTTTTTTTTCAACAAACCAGTGAATAACTGCAATCCACATCGCTTCCTCCGGTGGTGAGACCTGCAAGGACTGGGAGGGAACAGAAAACCCTTTGCTGTTTGCTGACTTCTTTTCCACTGCTGCCCCTGGACAGGGCAGTTCTGCGTCCCATGGAATGACAAAAGGCCCCGATTCTTGTAGCCTGTCCCCCTGAGATTTATGCTTGTTCAAGCTGCCATAGGAATTCCAGTCCCTCCTCCCCTCATTTCAGTTTTTCCCCATCTTCCTTCCATTTCTCTTTTTTTAAAATATATTCCCCCTGTATTTTTCTTCTGCAGTCGTTATTATTTAGTAGCTTATTAATTCAAATGGAAACGGAGTGATTTTTTTCAGTGCCTTTCTGCTGGGATACCTTTCCAGCTTGCCACACTGAACTGCAGCACAGATGTTATGCACATTTAACTGTGCAGTCAGCGTGCATATTTTTAACATAACTTGTCTTGAAAATATTTATTCAAGCCAAGACAACAGAAAATTAGAGTAATTTGATTGCTCGGGCTTAAGGAATAGATTACTACTGTTCCAGATGTAAGAAACAACAGACTACTTACTCTCTCTAGACTGAAAAAACGTCATTGGCTCCTGATACCAACCATATTTGCTATTATGTTCATAGTAAATCTTTTAAAAGTTGGATACCTTGAAAGAGTTTCAGTTTAAACCTTTGCCAACTAGCATTACGAGAACTTACCCCCCCCAATAAGCTCATTATGAAGGGTTTCAAAATACCCAGTGCTCCAAAGGTGCAATATTACAAAGCCAAGTTATAAATCCTCCTTGCCATGAAGTAAGAGTGCCAGATATCTCTGCAGCAGACTCGGGCTCTGCGAGGCTTTCAGCAGTCAGCCCTGATTACATCTGAAGATCAGGCTGCTGGCACTGAGGACGTGGGATCTGGGATGCAGTGTTTTTCTTTTTTATGGTCTTTGAATCTCCTTTGTGTAGATTTTGCAGTTCTCGCTCAACCTCTTGGACTTGTTCTTACTGTTTTTCTTTGTATGGCTTATGTGCAATTATTATCTGTATGCTTATTATTCATCTTTGCATCCCTCCCTGCGTTTCTGCACGTATAGAAACAGGCCAAAGGAGAGCAAGACAGCAATGCTCCTATCCAGGTCTTACCAAAGGTTCAAAATACGTGTTCTTAATACTTTCTTAGCAACTGTATGACCAGATTGCCAAAGTACTGTGGCATCACAGAAGGATATTTGAAGACATTTTTCTGCAGCTTCAGCTTCTGTTTCAGTCCCTCAGAAGCGTGCTCTGAGACTCAGGCTTACACGGCAGCGTAACGTGAAAGTACCTGAGCTGTTTTTGTGTGAGCTGTCCATAAGTGCAGCTGTGGTCCTTTCTGCATGTGGGACCAGCCCTCTGTCTGCTCGTTTTTCCACTCATGCACGTATAAGCTGCCTTTGTATAATTCACTTGGATGTTTTTATCTCAATGCCTTTTTGACTTGCTAAATATAAATGCTATGCCCATGGGTGGGATGTACCATACCTGGAAGCCAGGCTCACAGCTACCTGACGGTGTGATTTCCCATTGCCTTCAGTTGGATGGAGCTGGGCAGCTACTCGTAATGAAATGACCTGTTAGCTATGGGTGTTGTCTTTCCTGTAGGTGCGATTTTCAGTAAGTCTCTTCTTTTTGGTGGTGTGCAGTGTTTAATGATGCTTTTGAAGCCAGAGAGTCAGTGATTAGTAGAGGGAGAAGCAAGGTGCGGGTGTTTCAGAAACTGTGGCATGCAATTTAACATGTGCTTCATTGTGCATCTCCCCTCTCTGTCCCACCAGTGGCCTCTACTCCAGTCCTACATGGAGAGAAGACCATAAAAACTTTGATTGGTGTCTGGTTTTACTTAAGTATCTTATTACTTTAGGCTGAAGATGAGTGTGAGGAAATAGTCTTCATAGTTGCTCTTGTACAACAGCTCTCTGCGTTTGAAATTCCTTCCTTAAACCCATCCTTCTTTTCTCCGGACAGCAAAGAATGTCATATTTTCATTTCTCTGTCTGCAGTAATGCTGTATATTTCTCCTGTCAGGGCTGCATGGGAGGCACCATTCAGCAGGGAAGTGGAGCACTGATTCTGCTTGCTTTTGGATCAAACCCAGTGCATACCTTAGCCTGGGTGTAAGTAGGGCTGTCCTTACAGTCCAGCCACTGTGCAGCTTAAAGCCAGCCTCAGGCACCAGTGTGTGCAAGGAACAGCACTTGGAATCGCAGTTCCCCTAAAGCTGAGGTAATGGAAGCAAGATTTTAGTAGATGAATGTTTTGGGGCTACTAATCAGGTAGCACGGGGCTCTAATACTGCTGCGCAGGCTCTAGCTGCTGGAAATCTAGTTTAGGTGTCTAAAGGGAGATTTCCTTCATTCCTATCTTTCCACATTCACCTTTTGAAGAATACAAATGTTTGTGTATAAAAGGTCATTAGGGGCTGCCTTACGACTTAAATCCCAGCGCCTTGTGTCATTTTTCACGTAATAGCCAGGATGGAGCACAGCACCCTTTAAAAAGGAACTCGAGCCGTACTGCTAAATGTTAGCTGACAGCCTAGTAAAAACAAAAGTCTTCATTTTTCTTATTTGTCTGCTTTCTAACCAGCCAGAAACTGCGCAGAGCGCTCTTATTAGATCTCCAAGTATGCAACGCGGAGAAATCCTTGGATTCTAAAATTGCTGAGTACACACGAGCGGTGCCACAGTGTCCTCTCCTTGTGCCAAAGCAAATTTCTGAGTTATGTAATTCTTCTCTCCAGTGTTTGAGTTAGGTAAAACGTTCGGCATGTCGCAGGGCCTTGGGAGCACCTCGTCTGCGGGGTCCTGTGGTGCATCAAGGTGCCACTGGCACCTCCATTTTGGGAAGGCCAATCGGAGCTCATAGGACAGAGAACTAGAGAACACCATGCCTGCCTGCTAACCACATTTAGCCCAGGAGGCTTTTCATGGTCAAGAAAACTCCAAGCCAACAACCAGTGTTGGCCATTGGGCTCCAAATGCTCCCCATAAGACCAGGTAATGATTCCAGTTCTCTTGGTCCCAGGCTTGTTTTCTGGCTGAAGCCTGAATGTGTCAGCTGTGTGGGTTCCCTACGCTTCAGTAGGATAACTGGTGGCTTCAAGGCAGGTTTTGGGTTTTTTTTTTTTTTCCTCTTGTATATTATGATATACCTAGCATGTGTAAATAAACATTACCTTTCGTTAAAACGCGGGCCAAGATGAAATGGCCTTCAGTAGATTGTGCACAGATGAAAGGGGCTGCTAGAAGTTATTAGCTGCTTATCTATGGTAGGCCTTCAGCATGTGATGGTTTAGAAGGGCTTTCAAACATTTCTACCTCTTTCTTTGTTTTCACTTTGCTTTCTTTGTTTTCATTGCTTGTAACTTGTAGAGGAGTTGTGAACTAGTAGCTTTGTGAAGCACTTCTCATCCACTTATGCAGCTTTCAGAAGTGCTCTACTTTTCCTAATTCAGTAGCAGCTTTACTGTTGGCATCAATGGAAGCAGAAGTGAGACCAAGTGCTTCTTGAAAAGCCACGCTGGTTTCCTCTGCGTTTTGTCTTTTTGTCTCTTCCAGTTCCTGGAATGAAGTTTGTAGCATCATCAAGTGAGAACTGTAGGTTAAAATTTCAGCATATTCCCTGATTTCTGTGCTTGACACAAGGGCCATTAGGCAGCGCTTTTGCTGAAGCTGCAGTGGGGATGGGGAACACACAGATATTAATTAGTTGTTAAGGAAAATTTCCTACTCAAATCTAATGTGTCTCCCTGCGTACATGGGAATTTTTTTCCTTTTCTGATACTGCGTGTAGGTTTTGCTGTGCATTGAACTGCTTGGTGCTGGGGAACCCCCTGCTGCCTGGCTCTTGCCATTTGTTGGTGATGCAGCTCACTGCTGGGACTCTCCTCTCAGCCCAGCCCATGAGAAGCTATTTCCAGCACACTGTTCTGCGCTGACTTCCAAGTATTATGAAGTAATTTTGTACTTATTTATTTAAAAAATAAACCCACCTGCACTGCTTTACATAAATACAAGCCGAGATATCCAAGAATCCTGTGTCTGCAGCGCAGTGTTTATCCACTTCGAGCAGAGATCGAGTTCTCCTTGCCTGGCACAATGTCAAGCATAATGGCACTAAGCAAGCCAAACCCTGGAAGCTTTGGGCAGGCCTTTATTTATCCTTGTTAGCCAGAACTCCCTCGACCACAGTGGGAACTGGGAAGCAGTACATGGATGGGAGGCTGCAGGCAGAGCTCAGGGCCGTGCGTGCAGGGCTGGCTCTGCACCGGGTGGCCCTGCCCACAAAAGATCAGCAGCACTCACGTGTGAAGGTGTACCAGGAAAATAAATGGGCCTTTTGGATCTGAAAGAACAGCAGCCTCCTTGGGGTGCCGCAGTTTGTGCCACACCAGGTGTGAATACATTGATTATGCTGCGTTTCTTCCCTCCCACTGCCATGCTTAAAGGTCTCTAGATATAAAGGAACACCTCATGCAAGAGTCAGCTGGAGCATCTGCGTGTGCCTCATTGCTCACCTCCATCTCTTCTCACCTCTGGGAAGTGGGAGTCCCTCTTAGGGCCAGGAGAAAGCCTGTGGGATGTAAGGATGTCAGCCTGCTCTCTCATTCTGCTTAAGTGAGTTCATAACCCAGGCAAATGTTAAAAGAAGTTTGTTCTTGTGAGGCAAAGCTGGGAAGTGTGATATCCAAGCAGCACAAAAGGCTAGTTTCTCTCTTCCTTACTTTTCTGTTGGTTTGCACAGAGAGGAGCTCTCACCTCACATCGCTTATTTCTAGATCAGTCTCTTGCATTCATGAGTGTAAAGCTGCACATGAATACATGAACGCACAAGTGTTTTTAGTCATTACCTCCGTCCTGGAAGGTGCTTAACAGAAGTTCTGCTTATCAGTGGAAATAAAAATTGCATTCATTGCTTTGTGTAGGACACTGCATGTTGCTGGAGTCAAGACTAACTGTCCTTGAAGGGCAGAGGAAGAAGTGGATGTAGTGGCATCACCTCTGTCCATAAAGCCTTGTTTTCCACAAATTTTAGCTTGAAGGAGCAACAGCAAAGCTGTGATTAGTAAACTCCTCCACACTATTTGTCTGTATCAGTTCCATAAATGAAATGCACTCTGTAGATACTTGGAGTTTCTGGGTACCAGGCAGGACTTCAGGGTTCCTCACTGTCTGGTAGGACTTTGTAACTTCTTTGCTCATCAGGGAACAACTCAGTCAGGTATTTGGCACAGTGCTTTGTGTTTCAATTGTCTTCCATGCCTGTGCCCACCGTAGCTCCTGAACCCTATGCTGGGTAGGGCACCTTGCCCTACATACTGTCAAAAGCATTTGGGTGCATCCCTTCCCCTGGCCACCTTTAAAACCTCTGTCTTGAGCTGTATGTGCCACTGCCTGGTATGTCAGCAAGTGGTTCTGCTTGCTAGAATAGAGAGCTTGAGGCGGTACAAAATGATGTCAGCCACCACAAGGTATGTTTGTGCTTTGAATTCCGCTGCAAAATTTCTCACAGGTGAGATGTTCATGCTGTGATGTGACACTGCATGTGCAGGATTCTGTGTCTGAATGCAGAGTCTCCATCTGCTTAGTTGTGTGTGCATGGATGCCTTTGCGTGCATATACGTATGTATGTGTGTATTAAATGGTTTCAGAGCTTTAAGGCAGTAATGCAAGGAAACCAAAATCACAGGGCATGATTTGCTCTGTGGTTTGGAGAGAACCACATCTTCTGAGAGCTCCTGCCTTCAGCATACCAAACCCAGGCATTTCAAACAAGACTCAATTTGCTGATAAATGTAGTGAAAAAGACACTGTCACGTGATGGATATTTACGGTTTCTGTATGTTTACACTGAAGGACAGAATCATAGAATCACAGAGTGGTTTGGGTTGGAGGGGACTGAAAAGGCCATCTTGTTCCAGCCCCTGCCATGGGGTGCTTCTCAGCACCATCTCAGTGGTCCCATCCCAGTGGTCCTCAAGGCAGCAGAGGTTAAGTTGATCTCTTTCCCCAGGATGTACCTCTCTGTTGAGTCCAGTTCTCCCAGTCTATTCAGGTGCGATTAATCTGTTTGTGAATATAGCTGATGTTGGAGCTCTCATCAATTTTCTTTGTTGCAAAAGAAGGACATTTTCAACATGTATTCCTTTGAGAATAGTGAGATTTGCTCAGTGTGCAGGCTTGGGAGTGACCTGAAGTTCATCGTCTGGCCGGGCTGAGTTATAATATCCTGGAGGAGTCCTGGCAGAGAAGTCTCTCACTGAGAGAGAAAGAAATTAAATCCTTTGACTCTTGGGGCTGCCAGCTGGGTCATTCCACCAGCTGGCTCTGCTTTCTGAAGCTGAGGTGTTTGTCTGCTAGGAGCCGGACTGAGACCACCAAATACACTGTTGTTATCCATTCAGGTAACCTACATGAACATCTCTTCTCTTGCTTCTGTGTCACCCCTTCTGAGTCCTTAAAAACCAGATTTTTGAAAGGTTATTGTAATGCTATAATCTGTTATGCCTGGCACTCTGTAAACAGCATGACTAACAGCAGCGCACAAATCCACTGTCAAACTCAATTAATTTGGGAATCTGGGTAGGAAAATACACTACCTAGCAGTGCTGTGTTTCAGGAGGACTGAGGAATGTAACCTGGATCAGCATCTGAGATCCAAAACTTGTGCTGGATTTTGCAGGTAGCTCAGTACAGTTTGGATTAGGTTCAAATATTCCTTGAACATCCACGTATTAAATAATGGAAAGTTTTTGGTCTTGTACGGCCAGAGGGTAAGAAGTTTGATAACTTCAGCATTTTAATTTAAACTAAACACGTGGTTGATTGTGATACTTGACCAGGGCCGTGAAAATGAGAAGGTAATCTGCCAGAATCAAAAATAAGCATTTCCAGCATCTTTCTGATATCACTGATATAGCAGTTAGTCGTTCTGCAGTCAGTGCTACACATCCTTCAGGCAGGAGCTCCTCTCCCAGAGCTACAGCCACCTCTCAAGAGACCAAATTTATGCTTGTGGACTGTTGGTCTCCGTTGTTCTTTCCGAAGCCTCTTTGGTAGCATTGGTTATTTTGTAAAATGGAGCCTTGTAGAGGACGGGCAGAGCGGAGGAGTGGGACGGAACAGGTTCTGTGGCTGCTGGCATGGTGAGGGAGGAACCTGCAATGAACTTAAGGGAACTTGAAAAGTTAAACAGCAAAGTAATTTGGCTTGACCATAAAGAGTGGTTTGGGAACTGACTACAAATGAGTGGAGAGAAATTGGGGGAGCACTCTGTAAATTCTAGTACAAAACTAACGAGAAGGCCACAGAACAGTCTGCTGTTTCATTTTCCTAGTGTCCTGCTTGCTTTGAAGGCTTTGTGGAAAATTGGGTTTTCCTTTATTTGCAAACAGTTTGTACAAAATGTTTCAAGTCACTCTGGATGCTATCAGAACTGTCTAAGGTTAATTAACTTACTAGTCACATCTAGCCCTGCAATAAGAATGTGCTCATTGGAACTCAGCAAGTTCTGCGCACACTTGGGCTTGCTTTGGCAGGCGTTCACTCTCATCACCTGCTGAGCTTGATATCACTGCGGTCCTTTGGCCCAAAGAGCAAGAAATTAGGACCAGCAATTAAAAACTTTAATGTAGTGCTGTGGTTTGCAGCTCCTAGGCAAGCAGTTGGTCTACTGGAGCTTAGTGTGGATGCACGGAGCTCAGCTTGTTTATTTGGATTGCCTGCCTTGCAGAGAAAACCTATATCCGCTTCCAAGCTAACGAGTTTCTTGAAGTATGGCAATTGCCACAACTTTGAAACATAATCTCCGTAGATCTGCAGTAACATTACATCCAAAGCCTACCATCTTTTTTGTTGAGCTAATAAAAAACTCATCAGTGGCTTATCCTTCCACAAGGCTTCCGTGGCTGCAAAAGCACTTAAAATTGAACAAGCCAACTTTGCCCTGCTCCTGTTTATTTCCTCTTGTACAGGCTATTAACTTTTAGAGACTGTTTTTTTTTTTGGTGTGTGTGGCACGGCCATTACAGGATCATGAAGGCTACAGATACTTGTACTTCTGGATGCAATTAAGATAGGGGCTTGCTAAGTCTCAGTATTGTTGTTCAGAAGTGGTTTTTTGGGGGGCTGACAGTTTCCTTTAACCTGACCATGCTTGAGAAAGGGCACAGAGATTGCTGCGTAATTTAAGAATTCAGGAGAGTGACTTTGCCAAAGCTTTGGGTTTGGTGCCTGTTAAGCTGCCTGTGTGGGGCTTGGACTGCACTCCTGGGATGGGAGATCTCTAAAGTTGGCCCAATTCTGCATCAGTTGAAATGGTGGGGAATCTAGTACAGGAGCATGCTTAGGCCCCCGATGAGAACATTTGAAAATCTGCTCTGGAGTATCCACGGGAATAAATTTGGTCCTATTGTTAAGTTAGGATTTGAATTTACTTAATGTTACAGAGTATCTGAATCTGGGAGATGATGCTGAAGCTTTTCTGTAGCAACTAAGTTGTGGCTAATCGGTATGTTAACTCATTCCAGCATTGAAGTGTTTTAAAAAAAAAAAAAGAAGCCTCCAAAATGTGACTGTAAACCTTTAGTGCAGGCTAATTACCTACAGAATGCTCACGTTGCTGCCACTCGAGGCCTGGCCTGTCAGCTCCTACAGACAGGTGTCATCTGCTCGACTTCAAGGAACATTTAAAAGACCAGCCTTTTAGCAGAAGAAATGAAGTTTTACAGCTACCTGCTTAATGTGGAGGCTTTAAGGCTGCCTGAGATCAGGCTTGTGTGGGTTTAGACCAGGGTGCAAGTTCCTCTTGAACAATCAATGTAGCTCAGTCCTGACTTGGCCAAAGCAACCAGCTCTGGCATCAGTTAAATATTTACATTCCCCCCTTTTTATATAAATTGTGCTCTATTAGCATACGTTTCACAGTGTATCCTTGTGTTTCAGCCTCTTTATAAATTTGGCAGTTTGTACATTAATCAACATCAACCGATGTAAAATCCCAGCCATGAGGCCGAAGCCGTCAAATGTGCAACATTTACTGTTTCATCGTAGGCAGCCAATAAGTCATGTTGCAATGTATGCCTTGTACCAAGAGGATATGGTATAAAATGGAGCGTGTTTACACTAGGGAGACTTCTGTGTATTTAAGAAGTAATTGTTTCAGGGCCGTTCATTAATTCACAAGCTGACATGGGTACATTTTTCCTCCCTGCAACAAAAATAATTATCGAGCTCAAAAAATAATAATGAATTTGCACATGGCTGGCTTTTACTGTAATTTTCTTCACAAGTTATAAGGGTTTAATTGTAGATTGGTAGTAGCCTTATCCATTTCAATCATTTCTGGCCCTCAAGTGCTGAGGTGCAAGGAGTTACGGTGTGCTGCGATTTATGGTGGATGTAAATGATTTCTTGTTTGCCCTCCCTGTTCTTGGCTGGGTTTGCCTTCTTTAAAGCTTTTGCAGATGGATTTAGTGCTGTGGCACTGATGGAAGCCAGGGACAAGCAAGCAGGTGCAGCGCAAAGCCCTGTCCAGGCACTTCATCCTTCGTCTGCAAACACGTCTATCCCCACTGTGAGCTTTGGGGCACTGCTGTTTTGTGAGATACAGAAATGGGAACCCACGTGCTGGTTGTGCCAGTAAAGGGGCAGGACCCAAATTGCTTGTGTGCAGCACTGATGCCTTCAGGAGAACAAGCATCCTGTGGGTGTGGTCTGGGTGGTTGGAACACGCAGTCACGAGTCCATCTGGGCTTTGTGGGAGCCTCCTGCTGTGAAGAGCAGCTGAGGTCCCTTGGTTTGTTCAGCCCAGAGAAGAGGAGGCTGAGCGGAGGCCTCATGGCGGCCTGCAGCTCCTCATGGCAGCCTTACAGCTCCTCATGGCGGCCTTACAGCTCCTCATGGCGGCCTTGCAGCTCCTCATGGCGGCCTTGCAGCTCCTCATGGCGGCCTTGCAGCTCCTCATGGCAGCCTTACAGCTCCCCATGGCCTTACAGCTCCTTGTGGCAACCTTACAGCTCCGCATGGCACTCCAGCTCCCCATGGCAGCCCTACAGCCTCACAGGGGCATGGTGCTGCTCCCAGGGCAGTGGGACGGCCCCGAGCAGCCGGAGCTCAGGGAGCGCTGGGACATGGCTCTGCCATAGCGCTGGGGGTTGGGTGCTGCTGTGTGGGGGTTGGGCTCCCTGGTCCTCATGGGTCTCTTCCGAATCATGGTATTCTACAATTCAGAAAGGTTCCCTTTGTGCCTTTTCCCGGTATCTTACTTTCACATCCCTGATGTTTCAGCATGTTCCAAGCACAGACAATTTGTCCTAGAGAAAGCACTGAGGGATTTTCAGCTTTTGTGTGGTGGATGTGTTCATTCCATCCTCTCATCTCTGCGCTGCCAGCAGTCAGGACAGCACAAGGTCCAGTCCCTCACCTATAACACGCTCAGCTCCATGTTAACACAGGAGCCTGTTTCTCTGGGTTTGCCCCCATTCCTTGGCAGAAGAAGCGGAGGCCCAGCGAGCCCATGCACCAGGCCAGCTCCCGGCCCACCTGTGCCACGCTGCTCCTGCGAGCCCTGCTCTGGGTGCCTGACCCTCCTGTCTGGGCGACGTGCAGAGATGCCATGGCAGCCACCTCCCTGCAGGACTGAGCACAAAGACTCAACTGTGAGCTGTGAGCTGCTGGCGCTCGGCCAAGCGGCCATTTCTTTTCTTCGTTCCCTGTCTTTAAAGCTGTGGGTCGCTCCAGGGTGCAGTGTTTTGCTCTTCTTAAGTGGAACTGTTAACGACCCAATTTAAGCGATGTAAAGTGCGCCCAGATTCCACAGTGACTTCTAAATCCATATAACATTAATGATAATCTGTAATTAATAGCGGCAATGAAAGGGAGTTGTAGTTCAGTAATTAGAAGTGCGGGATTAAAGTATTAGTGTATAAAAAGGACTTCTTCAAAACCTCTTCTTCCAAGAGACAACTCTGATCCCTTGGAAGAAAACAGTATTAATTTGATACGACCTCAGCCAAACTCCAGGTTACCAAAAATACCGCGGTGTCGGTCATTAGCAAGCTGCAGCAATGTTGGAAGGCGCTTTACTGGTTTGCAGGTATTGAGTGCTACGTAGTACTCAGCAATGTGATTTTCTGATGGTATCACCTATTGATTTCCCAGAACAAATGCTGAGAACGATGGGTTTGAGAAGGAGCTTTAATCTCCCCAGCAGGCCCGTAGGGTGGGTGTTGCAGCTATCCTGTTAAGTACAGGAAACCCCAGCGGCTGCCCGCCTTTGAGCCCAAAGCTTTCCTGGTGTATCCTCATCAAAGAGAGCAGGTCTGCAAGAAAACATAGGGCAGAGGTGTCAAGTGCATGCAGTGCTCTTGGCTTCCTGCCTGCAGTCCCACACAGGGCTCCGTGTTCCCCTCTGACGGTGCATCAGGAGTGGGCTAATCCTTCCATTTATCACGAACCCGCAGGAGCCTGAGGCACGTAGAGGCTCCCAGGTAGAAAGGTTGCACATTGCCTACTTGCTAAAGAGAGCTGCCAGGGGCGGTGATGGGGTGCTCTGACAGATGGAATAGGCTTTGATATAAATGAGGTTCCTAACAGTTTCCAGTCCTGCACTAAATTAGATCATCCTGTTGCACTTCTCGCTTTTGAAGCTGAAAATTAGTGTGTTCTATTCGTGAAATCCACAGAGCTTGAATTGGTACTGAAGGTTTCCCTATCTAATGCCAATTATTAACCTACCCCAGGCTATCAATAACGATATATTACAGATAAATAAAAGATAGCTATGCCTGGGAGTTTTACATCATAAGAGTGAGAGCAGCATGAGCCATTTGACAGTTGTTAGCATCATGCAATAGCAGCTCTGCCCCTATCTGCATGGAACAGCCTGAGGAGCTCACGCGGATCCTTTGCCAGCAGAAGGTGCGGTGTATGACGGAGCGGTAGGTTGCAAACTTCAGCAATCACCTTGCATCTGCCTGTGTAAGGTCTTGGCAGAACGAGCTTGGCATTTGCTTTTCCAGCCTTAGAGTAAGCGGGCTAATGACTTAAAGTTCAGCATTTGAAGGAGAAATGCTGCTGTGCAACGTTTCATCTCGCTTACCAAACAGATCTTTAGCTAAGATCTGTTGTGCAGTTCTTGTTGCTTCTAACATATAGGATGTTCTCTTCCAAAACAGGTAAAGGTGGACAGTTTCCCCCAAGCATGTGAGGCTGAGTCGTTCAGCAGGAATAAATTTTTGCTGTGAACTGTGCTCACTGCAGACGCGATATAGGCAGATATTTTTATACAGATCATCATGTTCAGAAATTGCTGTATTCCTAACTAATCAATGGAAGGTTTGCCACTGACATATTGTTAAAGGAAGCGTAAGGGCAGTAGATTCACCTTGAGAGACACCTGCCCTATCTGAAGAGCAGAAGTGCTCTCAATAATTTCCCCTCTTCACTGCAGTTTGCCCCATCCCGCTGACTGGGGGAGTTGTGTGATTCCATTGTGTAATGCAGACACGTCCACTGGCACGCAGAGACGCTGATGTCGCAGAAATAAAATCCTCTCTTACATTAAAGATGTAAGCATCATTGGGAGTGCATATCATGGAACTTTCAGGATGGTGCCAATTAAACAGACAAGAAAATTAGTGAATAACAGGTCATATCCATTACAGTCTGCAGCAGGTATGTCTCGATTTCCTTCAGCACCTCCAGGGTGGGCTGTGGATGGGTTGGTGACTGGCAGATTGCAAAATGCAGTGTCTTGGGAGATGAAATGAAAACGTGCGGGGAGCTTCAAGAGGAGCGGTGAGACAGCGAGAGCCGCAGGAGAAAGATGGTGGAGATAGGGCTAAGAAAACAGCCACAGGGCCTTTGTGTGGGGAGATCTTGGAACGGATCAGTCAGGTAGGAACTAGACAAAGGGAAGGGCGAAGCGTAGATGTGGAATGTGCAGAAAAGCAAAAAATTCCGAACGCTTGGTATAATTAGGGCTCACTCTCATTCTGTGTAGCCTTATCTATGATTCCTGTTACCTCGATAATACTTCCCAATAATACAGCTGAAGAAGACTATATTCTGAAGATTTTAATTCAGCTTTTTAAGGAGCACTGTCGTTTCTAGCAGATCTGCTGCTGTAATGCTTACCAGGGATTTGGGCAAAATAGAGGTGCCCAGATGAGCTGCTGACCTTCCCGGTGGCGTGGGGCAGCTTCCCATTAGTACGTGTAGGAATGTCTTGCCCGATCTTGTTCTTACTGTCTTGTGTAATCTGGGTTTTATCACTTCCTTAGGCAAATTCCTTCAGAGGATAACAAATCTCACTCAGCGCAGGGTTTCTAAGCAGCTTCAAGAAGAGATTTGCAACTGGAAAACTTCATTTTTATTTAGTTTAATTTTGCATGGTTTATTTTATTACTCAGACTCCTAGCTCCTTGGCTACTTTAAATACCTCCACGCTCTTTTTGCTATTTTGGGTATCCTACAGTGAGGTCTGAATTGCAGATATTGCAGTCACGTTCACAGAAAAAAACTGCTAATCCAGACTTTCTTTAGGGTACGTAATGAGGGTGTAGAAAGACCCAGAGGTATGATATATAACAGGGGATGCCCATTACGAAGACGTTTTGATTTTTGTTTCTGTGTGTTTTAACTAGGCCTGTCTTCCTCCTCAAAAAGATGGGTTGCTACAAGGCCTGGGTTTTTTCTGGGCAGCCAGGAAGAAAGCAGCCCTCATACATCGCTCCTGCTGCCTTGCAAGCAGAACGTCCACATTTGCAGACTTATTTTGCTCTCTGCTTTGTTTCTCTGTAGCAGATTTATTCCCCATTAAAATCTTCAATCATTTCTGGATTTGGTGTCATCTTCGCTATCTGCCTTCTTCCTGTTTTGACTTATACTCTCTTTCCTTCGTGTTACAAATGCGCGGCGCAGAGATATTAATTAGCCTGGACTCAGGGCCTGGATTGTCTCCTTTCATTGTGGGGCAGCAGATGAGGCTGCCCCGTGCTTGGCTGGGGCTGTAGTCCCACGGCGCAGACACGGCCCCTGAGTGATGGCTGCTCGTGGTGAGAAAATGAGGCAGCGGTGTGTGCCTGCGATAAGGACGGGCTCTGCAGTTCTTCTTCGTGGGCAGCTTTCTGTAAACCTTATTGAAGTTTATTTAATCACAAAGGCTTTAAAAGGACTGACTTGCGTGAAATTCGCTCGGCACTTGTGCAATATGGTAATAAAGTCAGATGTTAGCCAACTTCTCTGTGGGGAGGAGGTTTGAATGCACTTTGCTTGGCTTTTCGCAGAGGTTTTAATTGACTGTTGTGATTTCTCATTAACTTAAGACCAGCATTTCTTCACTGGGATGGAGTTTTGAACAGATACTTAACTTTCGTGCAGTAAGACCAAATCTCATTGTACGAAGGGCTAAAGCAGGGCGCAAGAGGGCATTTTTAATATTAAACATTCATTCTACGGCTCCTCGTTTGATAACCAATGGCAGTATTAATATACAGGTTTTCTTTTTTTGTTTTGAATGGTGACAGGTTGGATAGTAGGAAAAATGTATTCCCTGAAGGAGTGGTCCGGCGCTGGCACAGGCTGCCGGGAAGCTGCTGCACTCACTGTCCCTGGAGGTGCTCTCCATCCAGAGGTTGATACTAGGGATGCAGGAGGGAGTGACATGTTTCAAGGCTCAGCAGTGCTTTGGTGGGCTATTAAGTGTGGTAAAGGCTGAAACAGCCCATGTAACCCTCCTGCAATAAGGAGGTGTGCTCGTGCTCACAGGGCTCAGCTCCTCCTTGCACACCATCCCGGTTCCTGCAGCCCCTGCTGGGGTGAACTATGGTTCAGGTTTTCAAACATCACCTTACAAGATGTAATTCAGACTCTTTTTAAGTATATGAGAGCTTTCCAAGCACAGGAGGCGTTTCCTAAGTGAGCTGGGAGTTTTTCTGTGCATTTGAGGGCACAGAAATGTTGATTTCACAAACCCAAAGGAAAAAAAGCCCTACTTGGACTGCGTTTTCTGAATGCATTTTGCTGCGGGAGGCAGAGCTGCTGAGCGAGGTGCAGCAGGAGGCAGCCCTGCTCCTGGGGGGAAGCAGCTCGAGGCTTTGATCCCCCCCCCCATCCCTTGTTTGCTCGGTGACTTTTGTTTTCTGCATTAACTTAGAATTAATGGTATGTCCCCATGCTGTGTGGCTGCTCAGTGTGTTCCTTTCAATCCAATGAAGTGTTTACTAAGGGCACAGCAATGCTTTGCTCTAAAATCGGAGCTTTAATTCGAGAGCATTAAAACATCACATTAGTGATGCGGAAGGCCATCTCACCAACAGTGGTTTTACCTCCTGAGGAAAGGCGAGCGTGTCTCCCCCTGGAGCTTGGTGTCACAGCGTGGCTCCTCCTGGAGACCAGGCAATGGCTGTGTGCTCTGGGAGGTTTACCATCACACTCCCAAAGGCTGTTCAAGAAAAAATTGATACGAACACTCCTGGAGCTGCTCCATTCTCAGGTAGAGCATGAGGCAGAGACCGAGCGTTGCACCAGCTGCGTCCTGGTGGGCATTTGGGCCCTGGGGCTGGCCCGCTGCTCGTTTGTCACATACCCGAAATCTCAGCTCTGGCCTTGAGCAAGTCCTTGTGCCATTGGCCACGGTGTCATCCTGCAGAGTGACGGCGATCACCACAGAGCTCTGCTCCAAGCTGCTTTCCTTCAGCCTGACAAGTTGCTCAGCCCTTAGCCCCTAACGTTTGGGTTAGTTAAGAAGCTGAAGTGTCTGGGGAGTAACTGTCCTAAAAGCAGTACAGCAGGAGAGGAGTTTGTGCCAGTGGCATCTGGAAAAGCCCCAAGAGGTGCACATGGTTGTGGGGACATCTGAAGGGACAGCAGTGCTCTGTCCCCACGAGTGGGTTTGTGCCTTGCATATCTGCACAGGCCAGGGACTGTGCTCATAGGTGAGTTATAATGGCTGCAGGTTCTGTGTTTACACTGGAAATACTTGACAGAGCCTTAAATAAGCAGTGCTACCAGGTGGGCTTTTAAGAAAGACGATATTTATAAAAGGAGCTGTGGCTGTATCTGAACTTAACTGCCTTGTGCGTTTGTATGACATCGTGTTTACAATTTTCTCATGATTTCTTAATGAAATAGATAGTCGCTCACTGATCAAATACAAGCAGGGGATCTTTGGATATCCGTGCGCTGAGATTGCTTTGGACTTAAAGGACAGTGTCAGAATAAAAATGGTATGCTTCACAACGTCCGTGTTTTCCTTCTGGGTGCTGCTCAGCATCCCTTTGCACGTGCTGGTGCTGGAGATCCACTAAATCTCAGATATATCCCAAGGAAAAGATAGAACAGCAGTGAGGAGATGCCCCTGATGTTCAGATCAGTCTCTCAGGCCTGCGTTCACATGAGTCGTCTGCAGGTTTCTCATACAAGTAGCCCTGTTAACTTCGGTGCATAAACGGTGTCTCTTCATGTGCACATGGGTTCTCAGGATTAAAATCTCTCGTAAATGTGAGCAGATAACATGTTCAGCAGCCTCGGAGCGCTGGTGTTTTTCTTAGCTGCAGCGCTGCACAGTCATTCTACCTCTATAAAACCCAAGGGGGGACTTTAAGGTGGGCCAAGCACATCTCAAAGCTTGGCTGCTTGATTAACACAAGGCCTCCCGGTGACAGCACAGCCAAACAAGCTCCAGCCCTGGCCCTGTGCCTTTTTCCACTTCGCTGCTTCTGCTGCCCATATGTTTCAGCTGCCAACACAGAGCATTGCGCGCATTTTAATCACTGGTTTTCTTCAAACAATTTTACTGCTGTGAGGGCATATTTGCAAGTGCCTTTTTACACTCCTCGTGACACGGGATTGATGTAGTAACAGCATTCTTTTTTTCTGTTTTTCTCTTCCAGGAGCAAATTCATCAGTGGTTGCCGATTTCATGCCTACGCCATCATGGAACATCTCAAGTGAACTAGATAAAGGTAAGCGGACAGAAAATGTACAAATATGTGAAATCAGACTTGAAAATCCTAATAATTCTTCTTGACTCAGCCAAATCAACAAACAAAGGGATGAAGGAGCATTTAAGATAAGCCTTGTTTGCCTTGTGATCATTTGACATTTGATTACGTGCAGTTCTGTGATTCCTGGAGATTGCTGTGTTCGTTTCTTGTTCCAGTAAAATGTTCCACATGGTAAAAACATTTCAAGATGTGAGTTCTGTTGGTTTATGAACTGCTTGACGTTTTGTCTGGTGGATCTTAGGATCTGAAAGCAAAATTAACAAGCATCGGGCAGAGTCATTTTGTCTCATTGTGTTTTATTAGGAAATGTAGAGGCTTTAAATTAATAGAAGGGAAAAATACATTTGCAAGTGGTAATTATGTGTGATTTTGAGCTCTCCGAAGAGGGTATAGTGAGAAAAAAGGGATATATTTCTCATTCCCCTTCGTTTTGTAAATTATGCACCACCAACACTTTAACCCTAATTGCTTAGCTTCTTCTAGCCCGTATTCCAGGCCTGCGGCTTCTGAGTCAGTCTGCCCACAGAAATGCTTCTAATGCAATGTTTATGGTCAAGGATGCTGCTCGCCTCACTAACTGTTCAATTTGTCAAACACTCTCTTTCCATTTTCATATAGTTTTGTCAACCATTAGCTATTTAGACTGACATTTCCCATCATGGAGTTCTGCTGCAGACTGTTTCTCCAAATCTCAGTCTGTGTTTTGTTAACGCTTTGTATGAACATGTGTGCATAAAGTTTTATGTTGAAACATAAATACGTTTTCTGTACTAGATATGAAGGGAATCTCTAGTTCTGGTGGTTAACTCTTTCACTGACAGCAATAACATGCCAGATCTCCGGGCAGCATTTACCTGCAGGGCAGGTTTTCCTCTAGGACATGGTCCCTCATCACAGAAGTCAGGGTCACACCTTGTTGAGGCGAAAGAAATACTCTTTGCTGACCATCACTGGTGCTGTATTCTTCATTCTCCATGGTGAGTCCCAAGGGTTTGATTGCTAAAGGGCTCACAGTCAGTTTGCTCTGTGTCACAGGGGAAGGCGCGTGCCTCCAGGCAAAGCCTAGACAGAGGGGAAGGTGCACAAATTATACCAGAGGTAATATAACCTTTCAGCAAATCCAATCTGAGCTGAGTTGAAAAATAGCCCCCAGTAACTTCCTTGTTATTATTCCTTATTAGAGGTTTTGTGTCAAATATTTTCTTATGACCAGGGTCATTTTTTACCCGTACTTTGGCTAGGCTTGCTCTCAGCAGGACATACTCCCACCTGGACACTCTCCATCCTTAGTTTGACTGACTGAGCTGGGGAGCAGAGCAAGGTACCTGCAGGCAGCATGCACTGCATGAACAACCTGCTGTGTTCTGTGTCTGCTGCCTAAACGCTGCCAAACACTAAAATCACCAAAATACAAAGTTCCAGGCTATATCAGCCAGGGTTTGGATGTCCCAGTGAGCAGCAGTGAAGCTTTGGGCACTGAACCATCCTGTTGCTCAAAGCAAAGCCTGTAGGTTCTGCACCAGCACTGAGCCTGCCGTCAATGTTCACAATTAGAACATTTTCCATGTTACTTCCATGGCACCTGTTGCTGAGTTATTTTGTCAGAAACAGGTAAAATGAAGTTTCACGCTTCTAATCCACCTGGAATGCAGCAATTATCAGTGGCTGGGCTGAGTCCCGCATTCCTGGGGGATTACCAGCCCCTTTGCTTGCTCTGATTAGCATTTAGACAGCTGTAAGCTCACACGCCTAAACATGGATTTACATACGTGATTAAAATGCATTTGCTGCCCAAAAAGCTTAGTCAGAGGGGCAGGTTCCTCCGTGTGCCCACAGGCCAAGCAGGGCACACATGCCTTGTCTTGCCCATGAAAGCAGGGGCTTTCATGTGGGTGCTGCCAGCTCTCGGTAAGGTCTTTGAAACTCTCACATATGGAAAGCAAAATGCACTGCAGCACATGCTGATGGAGGCATGTGCTCCTGTTTCCATTTCTTTTTGCAAGCAAGCGTCTCGAGACACCAGCATCCACTTGTCTTTGCTGCAGTCAGCCATGAGGTCATGCGGGCGGCCCAGTAAAACTTATTTTAAAGCCTATTAAGTTCACCACATGAAAGTGGTTTCCAACCAGATTTCCCAATTAAGCAGCTGTCCGCATTAAGTGGCTCTAACCCTATCTGCTGTCTTGTGGAAATAGGCATGTCTTCCTTGAACATGCCTCCTGTGTTTGGGAAGGAGGAACAGCTCATAGGCTCGTTAAACAATATTCTGGGTTTTGAAATAATTACTTAATATAGTGCTTTCCCTAGCTTGGAGAGTTCTACAGTGATTATCTTACAACTGAGCCCTATTCAGGTTTCAATTTCTATTAAATAAGCTAAATCGACAGCATTAAACAGTTGCCTGTTTATTCTTTTTAACAGGAAATGAATTTAAAAGAGACGCAGCCACCCGTGAAGAGCTGTTGAAAGCAACGATTGATGGGAGGGAGGAGGTGGTTTCTCACCAAAACCCTAAAAAAACAAACAAACTATGCATAAAAATAAAAAATAATCACTGTTAAAATAGGAGAAACGTAGCTACGAGCGTTTTCCTCTTTTCCAACTTGGTAAATCGTGGTGTGCAGAGGGACTGCCACAAGGGAAAAGAGAAATGAAAACGCGATCAAATAAGTATTTAATTATACAAGGAGAAAGAAGTGAACTTCAGGGGAAGAGAGGGGGCCTGGTGGTAGGGAAAAGCCCATCTCAAGGGGCAGAGGCAGGATGTGAGCCTCCTGCCCCAGGTTGCTGCCTGAGGTTCCCCTTTGGCTGGGAGACCCCACAGCGCTGCTGCGTTTGGGGCACAGTGCCGTGAGGGGCAGGCTCGGCTTTCCTATTGCTTAAGGCTCTCTGGTTTCCCATTTCTCTTGGCCTATGCATCATCTCCCCAGTGTGGGCCAGGCTTCAGCTCCAGCTCTTGGCCTAAGAAAGCTTTGCATTTACCATGAGCTCTTCGCTCCTTGATTCTTACTAAAGGGGTGAAGAGCCCCGGCTGCTTCTCGTTCACAAAAATGGTGGTGGAAGGGTTGGCTTTTCCTTGCGTCAGATTTGTGTTTGTTTAAAAGGAAGTAGGTCTGAATTTGAATAAGAGCTTTTTTAAGTATGGTAGAGCAGAGGAATTGTTCAGGAACTCTTCTTCCATAGACAACGGAGCCTCTGCCAAGTAAGAGCCAGCTTATATACTCTTTTCTTTTAATTATGAGTGGGATTCATCTCCTGTGGACATTCACTGAAACAGGACTCTCCACAGCACTGATGGAATGGTGCCTCTGCCCCATGCCCACTTGCAGCCTCGCTGGGAGCTTGTTTGTCGTCAGGTCCCTGGGTGCTTGCTGCAGCAGTGCTGTCACATTGCCCGTACCTCCTCCTCCCTTCTTCCTTCAGTTTCCAAAGAAAACCTCTCCCTGTGAGATTTGCAGATCCTGCACATATTCCTTTCCCTTCTCATGGCCTATCTGCTTTGATAAACAAGTATAAAACACTGGAATCATTCAGGGCTTGGGATCCATTTTCATTTTGAGACATCTGCCGTCCCGAGCCTGGACTCACAGCTCCCTGCTGCTCTCAGCTCTGCATGGCACAGACCTCGGCACGGAGAGCAAACATTCCCCAAGGAGAGGGCAGCAGGAGTCAGGATTTTGCAAGATGCGCCCCAGATCCGCTAGTTGTGGTTTAAGGTGAAGCTGGGATTTATCCTTACACATTCCAAGGCACACCAATGCAAGGATCACCTCTAGCAAGGGATGGTGTGGAGGAGTCTAGAGTGGAAAACGCAGGGCGAAGCAGGGCATGGAGAGCTGCAGTGTTTGCAGCGCTACCCTGAACAGAGCTCTGCACAGCACTGAGTTTTGGAGAAGGCAGCCTTGCCATCCGTGCTGACAAATCCATGCTGAAGCTGTCGCCTCAACAATTCTTTCCAGGCAGGGATATGCCCTGGCCTTGAGTCTTCACAGAGAAAATCCTTCTGATGGCCCGGCGAGAATTTGACTCTTAGGCAAACTACATCTTAAGAAACATCAACAAAAGCAACCGTGGACAAAGCTGGGCGGGTCGGGGCCTCCTGACTTTGGCCCCAGTTCTTTAGAGATTTCCAGATTTTCTTTTGAAATCACTGGATGTGAATTTGATACGCGTGGTGAAAGGGGAAGAATTACAGCTTTCACATTCATGCACAATTTACCTTTTTATTTTCCTTTATTATCTGGGGGATATTCGGTAAATCAAGCTCCCCTGATGGGGCTCAGGGCTCGGATTCTATTTGTGGGGTCCCGTTAGTAGCACGGCAGTAAATTACTGCTACTTTGTTTGAAAATTTTTTTAGCCACAGTACATTAGCTCCTTTTGTTTGCTTTTCCACTGACGGAGTGCACGTTTTTCTTTGCGAATTTGTGTTTCTTCGATGTCTCATTTATAAATAATACGGGGTGTGAAATTTGAAGGTCGCAGAACAAAACGAGAAAAAGAAACCACCCTGAGTAACATGTGGCATTCATGGCAAAAGTCTTGCACGAAATGCCTCTCTTACGTGGGATTTTGTGTAACCTCAGTGTGTGCAGCGAATGCCTGACCATTATACATAAGGTAACTATATATAATAGCCTTTTCCTGGCTCATCCAGCTATCTTTGTTTATTTGAAAGATTGATAGATCAGAGGGTCAAGGGACGTGTTTTATTGTAAGTTTCTGTTCCAAATTTCCTGACATTTTTGGTTTTAAAAAAATAGAGCTTTAAAAGGCACAGAAAGGGCTAATAAGAACCAGATCCTCAAGTGATGCTATGTCAAAATGTCAAAAATAACAGCTTTTCTTTGACTCTACGGCATTAATCTTAGGGCACATACCTTTCTATGCACCCTTCCTTTAATAGCTTGAGTTTTTGTGTGCAGCTCTTTACTGCCGAGCAGCTTCTAAAGTGACAACAAAATCCCTTGATGGTTTTCAGTAGTTTGGTTTATAGCTGGATGTGGACATTTGTTTACCTATTCCAAATCACTTTTTTTGTGATAAAGTTTAGAGGCTTCCTACTTGTGCTATAAAACTGGTTCCTAAGTAAAGAAAAGCTTCATTTCCCCTTGCTGGATTACAGCGTCAGAGCTATCACCAAGGCGGCTGTCCTTAAACCTGGGAGTTAACTCAGGAAAGCAGAGGCAGATGTGAGCCCCCCGGTTCATAAGAAGAATTCACAGAGGTGTGAAGGGCAGCGAGGTGTACAGTTCCCATCCCAGAGCAGTGGGATTCAGGAGCTCAGCCCTGATAACTTTGGAGGGCCGCAGGGATCTGCGCTCTGGTTTCCCTCCACGAGCCCACCCGCCCTTATAGCCCGAGGCAGCCCTGAAGCTGCTAATGATCAGAAAGCAGCAATTAATTATGAGACTCTCAAATGCAGCAAACGTCGCGTGGGGGACATTGAAAAGCCAATAAAGCCTTGGGCAGCAGTCGGCTTGTTTCAGGTCAGTACGTGATCCTCAGGTGGCATTCATGCCTCAAATAATGGCTGGGAAGAGAAAGCCCCGCGCACAGCTGCAACGTGTATCCTGAGTTGAGCCTTGCATGGACACATTGCTGAGGAAACACGCTTGAAAACGAGCTGGGCGAGCAAATACAGGAGTGTGTTTCCTTTTGTCCCATGAGAGTTGACATTGAATATTTCCGCTTGTTTGTCTGGACTTCTTTAACTCTGATATCCTTCATATGGGTTGCCAAATCGTGGGTTGAGTGCGGTATCCCTTTCCTCCCACTGCCATTCCTCTACTTTTATTCATCTGAAATAAGTGAAATTCCAGCCGGGACTCTTCCCTTTGCCCCTTTTAATAACAAGGGGCTGTTGATCGGACCTGCAGATCGGACCTGCCAGGAGTTGTCTTCCTTTGTGAGTTATGGGCAGATGAAACAAGCCATGGTTAATCCTTTTTCCAACTGAGAAATATGTGCTCTGTCAATGGCCACACTTGAGTAAGAAATTCTGCTGGTTCCTTCTTCAGCTTGACTGGAAGAGCTTAAAACCCTGCTCGGCTAAACACATGAAACAAACAAAAACCCATCCTGCAAGTTCTGGGTGGGCTCAGAGTTAGAGACTCCAAAGAACAGTTCCATACAGAGCGTTCCCACTGTCGGAGCGGATGGCGGTGCTGATAAATGGGAGCGTGGGATACATCCATGTGTAGCATCATCTGGGCTAACGTGGCTCATCTCGAGCTCAGAGGGAATGGAAATCATAGAATCATTAAGGTTGGAAAAGAGCTCTGCTACATCAAGTCCATCTGTCAACGCATCACCACCATGCCCACTGCAGTGCCTGGTGCCCCATTGCACCTGGGTTTATGCTGCCCTTGTGCCTACGGTGGCCTGAATGAGGGTTTTGCTTTGAGCTTTCTCCTGAACGTTCTGAAAGATCAGAGTGGCACAAAGAAGAGCATAAGTGAAACAACGATTCTTCTCATGAAACGAATGGTTCAGGGTCCAATCCTGCATCCCCACCATGCCTTAAACACCTAATGAAACCAGAAACGCGGAGCATGCACGGTGCAGCAGAACCCTCCTATGGACAGGGAGGCTGTTACTGCTCTGAGAGGTGTCTTTGGTAATTTAAGATAGAGCAACCATGTGGTCGCAGAGGAGATTAACATTCCTTGGCCAGAGAGGATGAGCTTTTATTTTGAAAGCCACCTGGGTTCCACTTAAAAGTGGTGGAATACTTCAGAATTTATTACGGCTGAGCAGGCTCCTATTTAACAATGTCAAGACATAGCTGTGGAAATACACACACTTTTCTCCTTTCGAGACACGCAACGCACTACATTTCGTCCTCGCACAGCTGTTGCTGTTCTGTAACATCAAACCAGCGCAGAGTTTGGCCACGAAGGATACCTAATATTTGGATTTTATATGCAGTGTCTCCAATTTATGCGCTTAGAATCATGAAGATGACTTATGATGTGTTGTGTTTGCATTGGCAACGGCTCAAAACCAGAAATATATTTCAGGCTTGGCTTTCCAGATATTATCTCAAGTCATTTAAAAGTTCATTATAGGGCACCCGCTAGTGCTGCTATAGTAAAGGGGCTGTCAGCATTTTTCAAGGGTTTATAACTCAACCATTAAAAAAAAAAGTCCGTGGGCTGAAACTTGGCATTCGGGGGGTAGGCCCAGAAGTAAATTGTTTTTACAAATTAGAAAGAAGTCAATTTGGCTATTATTAAATTATAGGTGGGCTAAATTTTATTCAGAACTTTTTCAGGCTATTCTCCTGTACTTCCGTAAATTAAGATGTGTCTGAAATGTCCTTACGGAGTGCAGCTCTAAAATACGGACCGGCTGTTGTTGTTCTTGAAACCCTGAGATTTAACTGAAAATACAACAACAGCGCTGATCCCAGCGTAGCACTTTTCACCTTCAAAGTGCTTTACGAGCATTATCTCATTAATGTACATAGCAGCCTCCCCATGATGTAAGAGGGATTATTATCCTCACTTTATAGCTGGAGAAATCGAGCCAAAAGGTTTAAGGCTGTTTTTAAAAGGACTTAGTTGCACAAATCCCGTGTGAGCTTTGATTGGCTTTGGGTGTTTGCTTCCCTTCGGCTCTTCTGAAAATCTCAGTGATTCACCCAGCGCTGCTCGGAGCCAGCACTAGGACTCAGACTTTCCAATGGCTTGACTGTCGTTAACTTGTGCATAAGAACCATCATGTTTCTAAGGAATTATTCTTTTGGGCAGACAGAGAGAGTCAGCTTGGGGCGACAGCCCTGCTTACCCCCTGCTGAAGCCCAGCAGGAGGATCTACCCCTGTTTGTCTTGGCCTCTTCTGTCTCGAAGGAAACAGCGTTAGAGCTGATGGCACCAGAACACGGCTGGACAGAAACCTGAGGAATTGTTTTATTGTTGGTTGTCATTAGGGAGAGGATGGATGGTGGCAGTAGCTTTGGGGATTCAATGGCCTTTAGTAGGTGAGGGTAGATTCAAGGGCTAGAAATAGAATCAGGCTTCCCTTTGGCCACGCTGTGCTAGGTGAGGGCAGCAGTGGGTGGCACTCATCCATTCTTTTAGGCCGGTACCTCTTGGGTTCCCAAACCCGGCATGGTTTGGAAGCACTGTTGGATCTTCAGCTTGAAATGCTTTACCCATGAGAAACTTCTCATGAAGATTCCAGCTGCCTGGAACTTTCCCCGCTTACATCTCATCAGGTGTCTTACGGTCTGCTGCCTGAGCTGATGTAAGGTTTGGATGCAACATGCATGGATTGAAGGACTAAGCTAAGCTGAATTTAGCAGATGCATTTTGTTTTAGAGTGCCTGTAACAGTTTGCAGAGAAGGCAAAGAAAGTTTGGGGAAGAGTGGGAAGCTCCTGACACCAGGGGCTGCTTCTGTGGGTACCTGCAGAGTTGTCCCATAGCTCTTGCTGTCATGGCCATACTTCCCCATTGCCTCAGTGTTGGCACTGGTACTTTGAAATCCTTCTCCTGCTTCTTCTGTGCACTCCAGGACCTTTAAAACACTGAAGATGTCTGAACCACAGTCTGTGGAACATCCTCAGGAGCTATATAAAGGACCGTGGTACAGAAATGTATTGGATAGTTGAGCGTGGTTATCCACTTCCATGCGATTAGTGTGATTTTATTAAGCACAGCTTGTGGGGAGAGCCCAAGAATACGTGTGCTGATTTAGATGATACTTCCCAGTGAGGTTAAGAAGGTGCAAGTCAGAAACGTTTTCAGTCGTGCAGAAGTGGCTCTGGAGAGCTAACGAGCAGCCTGACACCCAGCTGGGACACTGAGCCCGTTGTCTGCCTTCAGCACTCGGCTCCTTTGAGGCCAGACACAGTTTTGGCTAACCAGGTCCATAGGAGCACGGGTAGCAGTGTGATTTTGCACAGTTTCATACCTGCGCATTAACAAACTTGATCAGTGAAAGACAGATGTGTGGGCAGCTCCGCTGTGCGTAGCGCTTATCCTAACTGCTCCTAGCAGAACAGGGATGTGCTGCATGCAGGGCTATGCAAATCCAGGGTAAGAACTCACACGCTAAGGAGATTAAACACAAAGGGGAGAGATACTGATACTCACAAGACATAATGAAGGGAGTAGCCAGTGAAGACATGATTAAAATAAGTAATTAGGGAAGTAGATTAGTTAGGCAAGGTACTTAGCTAAGCTGTTTTTATTGGGCGCTGGAGATCTTTCTCCTAATTTCAGGCAGGCTTGCTGCTGCAGGTCACGGTGGGTGCAGCCGACCGTGGCCGCTCAAGCAGCGCAGCACAAGTTTACGTAGTGATGGGCTGCGTCGACCTCCAGGCCCGCAGGCTGAGCACAGCAGCAGGGCCCCGGGTTTCCCACTGCCTGGCCGCCCCGCTGAGGCAGGCAGCGCTGCTAATGGGCTCTGCCCACTAATGACCACGTTGGGCTTGAACCTGTGACACCGAGATGAAAGCCCGCGTATTCCATTCCCCGAACCCAATCCATCTCGCTCTCTGCCTTTAAAGGATTTAATTAAACGCTGAGTACAGTTAACTAGAAATGGCCTTCTTCCTGACCGATGCAGAATGAAATAGCACTTGACAGGAGAAGGCAGTGCTCATGAATGGATTAGAAGAGATTAATTTTGTGAAATTTTGATTTAACATTCCCCGTCTTCACAAAATGAAAGGATTCCCGATCTTCTGCTTGCACCTATCATGAGACCCATTTCAGATTGAACTTCGGTGCCCTTCGCAGAGGAAACACTGACTGAGAAGAAAGCCCTCATCTCCCAGATATGATCCCCGTTTCTTCATCTGTGTGCTTAGTGCTTGCAAAGCCATTCACAACGTGGTTACTGTCTGTGCTGCTCTGCAGCTCAATTAAAAATGGCTCTGAGATCCTCGTTGCGGAGTGGCTTCATTCATATATTGGTACGTTTTGTGGATGCAGACATGAGCGGGGGCAGATGTGTGAGGTACAAACAGTAAAATAAGCAATTGAATTTACAGTGGATATTTTTGCATTTACTGCTTAGTGAAAAGGAAAAATAAAACAGAGGAGAGGCATTGCCTCTTTCTTCTGTGTTGAATGAAGCCAAATAGGATGGTGTTGAGAAAGCAGGGAAAATCTATGGGTGTGCAAAGGAAAAGAAGCTTTTGAGAAAAATGGTATGACTACAGTGCAATGAAAACTGCAAAATTTGTTCCTTTTTTTTACTGTGCAAAACTCTGTGGAACCCATAGTGGCCCTGAAACACAAATTAACAAGAAGGAGAGTTTCTGACTAACCCTGACAGCCACTTCCTTTGTTTCCCGTTCAAAGACAGGAATGAGATTTCTTTCAACTAACATTTCCCAAGCTGGAATTTTGTAATTCACCTCGCTTCTTTTCCCACCGCAGATTACTTCTTGACGCTCGACGAGCCGATGAACAACATCACCACCACTCTGGGCCAGACCGCGGAGCTGCACTGCAAGGTCTCCGGCAATCCCGCGCCCACCGTGCGCTGGCTGAAGAACGACGCTCCCGTGGTCCAGGAGCCCCGGCGCATCTCCTTCCGTGCAACCAGCTACGGCTCACGGCTGCGAATAAGAAACCTCGACACTACCGACACCGGTTACTTCCAGTGCGTTGCGACTAATGGCAGGAAGACCGTCTCTACGACCGGCGTGCTGTTTGTCAAATTTGGTACGTTTTCTCTTTTGATGCTGTTCCAGCTGTTACTTAGGAAAACGGCGCAGGTAACCCTGGAGAAAGTTCCTAGAGTCATAGGATATCCCACATTGGAAGGGATCTGTAGGATCTCCGAGTCCAGCTCCTGTGTTGTGTTTAACCGCTGAAAACGAGGGCACTGATGGAGTGGTACTGACCAGCAGGCTGCTTCAGCCTGCCTGTTTGCTCACTGCTCAGCTGAGAGGCCCGTGGTGCCAGCTGTAATGGTGGCCTTTAGTACACAGAAGCCCAACAGAACCAAGGCATAATCACAGGGACTGCTGAGCAGCAGTGTTCATTGATACACCAGCTGGGTTCAGACCAGATGAGAAAAGCTGTGATTTTCTCTAGTGCCCAAGTGACTTCTTCTAATAAGTGAGAAATTCAGCTTGCAGCTTGAAGAAGATTGGAGGTGGAATGAAAATGTTATCTGTAGGCCCAGTAGTGATATATATTTACCTTTCAGATAGAATAAGCACTCCTTCAAAGTTTATATTGAGGTGATTGCCTTCATAGACAGTCTTATGACTGGGAAGATTCCAGACCTGAAGTGGGTTTTGTGCATCTTTTCCATCTCCACTCAGGGTGAAATACTTCACCGAGATGAGGATGTTTGCATGGAGCCCTGGTCAATCCTCATAGCGACACAAAATGAATGGTGTATCCAATGCGTGTCAGAGCCTTTCGTCATAAATCTCCCAGATGTTCTGAATTCTAATAAGAAATTGATCATCAGATTTTCTCATAAAGTGGTTGTCCTTTAGTTTCTATCTGAAATTTAGGATATTTTTATCTGAAAAACAGTACCTTTATAGACAACGCTGTAGAAAACGTTGAGTATTTTTTTGTGGTTTGCTGACTGGGGCAACATTTAATCTTACAACTCAATTTCTAGAGCAAATGCTCTTGAGTATGAACGTCTCCTAAGCCAGCTGCAGCTGACTCTTCAGTTTGCTCTGTGCTGGTGAACTGCGATCAGCTCAGCCAGTCCAGTATTTGCCAAATTATAAACGCCAAAGGCACCAACAATGAAATGCTGTCAGCCAACGCCTGCTGAATCAGGCCAAGGATAAATACCCTGAAACACAATGAAGACTGATAGGGGGAAATGATGGCTGTTTTCTCCCAGTTATAGTTACAACATGCTTTTGTACAAGCCTCCTGTGGTTTGCTGCAACCTTTCTTGTCATGACCCCAAACACAGTCGAATTACAGAATCAGTCCCTCAGCTGTTTATTACCCTTATCTACAGCATTTTGCAGACAGTCACTGCTACAGGATACAGTCTTGTCTTTGCTATTGAGAAACGGAGACTTGCCTGTTAAACTACATAAACCACGTCCAACATGACAGACTGTTACTTTTATCTTTTAAAAGGTTTTGAAAAGCTTCCTGCTTGTTACCTCACTATAACTCATCACACTGTTTTTCTTCTGTCACTTTTCCAGGTCCCCCACCAACAGCAAGTCCAGGATCATCGTAAGTTGTTTCATGTCTCTTAAGTCGATTCATTAATCTTGCATTTCAGCAGTCAGAAGTTCATTTTTCATTTTGTGTGACAGAAGCACTTTTACATTCCACTTTAAGTCAGATAGGATCATAATTTATTGTAACTGAATTATCTTTCTCATAGATAAATGTTCATGTTATCATGTCAACTCTTATTTCTTGAGTTAGACTTCTTATTTTCCAGCATGATTTCCTTTAGGTCCCCTGGTGCCTTCAGCCTTTGAACTGATTTCAGTGTACATACAGAATACGCCGTATGAGGTGAAACCGATCTTCATAGACATAGCACAATATGGATAATATTTGACTAAGCAGATTTTACTACCTAGGAGATTTTTACTAATTTAATGGAACTGATGGTCATAACCTGGGTCTGTGTCTATCTGAAACTGTTTTAGTAAACAGTCATAAAAGCAAGCTGTTAAAGGTCAGGTACCTGTGTGCAAGTAGTGGCTGTAGCAGCTTCCCTCTGTCCTGGAGCTCACGATCTGCTGCTGGCTCTGAGCAGTTGCCACCTTGTGTTTGACGCTGGAGCTTCTGTCAGTGGTAGGATTTGAGAACGTATCAGTCTCTCATTTCAAGATACATGACCAAACTTGCTCCAAACCTTTTATGGTCTCCCATTGTTTTCGAGTCTGATCTTCAGCTGTTTGGAAGTTTGTCATTAATGTTATGATTGCGTGTCCAGCTTATTCACACACCTTGCACGTGTGAAATAATGCTGAAAACCCGCCTGTCCAGGCGGTGAAGCTGTTAGAAGAGAGATACAATACCAACAGAAACAGGGATTGAAACTGTCAATACAGTTACAAGGGATGCAGAGGTTTGAGGATGTGAATGCCCCTGACTGTCCTTATAGAAGATTGTTCACAAAGTATTGCAGAGGATATAAATTAAGGAAAGCATCTGACCACAAAAGGACATGCTAGGATGCCCTCTAATGGAATGCCGTAAAATGTGTTCTTATCTTTTGAAGGTGCCTGCAGTGAAGTTACTGGGTTTGTTTAGGAAGGGGAGCTCTTCGCTGGGTCTTAGGCCCCTTTTTGTGAGTGTGGTGCTTTGGGGAGCAAAGCTGCACTGCGCCGTGGGAGGTGGGAGATGTCCTTAATGATTTGGGAAGGTTGTGCATTTGGTGCCTGCTTCTGCCAAGTTTGGGGTTTTCTAAAATTTGTAAGGTGAGGCAAAGCTGTTAAAAGTCTGCAGGAGAGCAGTGTGAGCACAGAAAGCATGGAGCTGTGCTGGGATTTCGCTGTCTGGGCTGCTGAGGATTGCCTTGTGTTGCTTTTTTTTTTTTTTCTTGAAACCAAATTGGTTTGGGAACCTTTTTCCTGTTTCACTTTCTGACAATTTATCTCTTCCCTAAAAGCCTCACCCAGTTATGGAGAAATGACAGCAAATGTTCCCATTAATTCAGTGAGTCAGACTGAGCTCTAGGGTGATGCCTGCACATCATCATCCACGAGGGAAAGGACAAACTGCTTCTCTGTTTTTTTTTTTCTCTGTATGCGCCATATCAAACATTACATTGACTTTAAAGGGATTCAATCCAGGATTTTCATTTTGCTCTCAGCATGCCCTGCCTGTTGTTACACATGGCTACAAGCACGAAGACGTGAAAAGGTGACAATAAAGTGAGACTTCCTCTGCAGTAGTCGACTTTATAATTGTGCCTTTAAAATTTGTAGCCAAGAAAGATAGTTAATCACACTTCATTACCCTGGGAGGTTGTGGGTCTGTCTAATGAGAGGACGCATTGTTCTAAACATTGGAGGGTAACATATCCAAAGAAACGTACGCAGGCATACTCTGTTTTACTGAATGGGGAACGTTTACATTCCTGTAGAAGCTAACCAGATTTAATCTGTGAAATGAGAGAATCAGGAAGAAGCTTATGAGAGAGAAATGATAAACTTGGAGCTCGTACTAAATGGGAGTAAAAAAAAAAAAAATGTCAGTGGGTTGTCATGAACCTGGTTCATATCTGCTGCCAGTGGCATGAGTGCAACAGCCTCACGGATAGCAGCGCTTGGCGAGTTCCAGCTGGATTGAGCTGAGCTGCAAAGAGAAATTACGTGTTGTGGAATGCAGGAGGAAAGCTGTTTGCTGTTCTTTCCATGCAAAAAAATACCTTCAGATATCGTGCATAATCTGCTCTTCTTGCAAGCTGGCAAACAAATTATTAGCTATGAAATTAATGGAAATTTGGCGAAAGTGCTTGTGTTCAGAGTGATTCCACGTTACACGGGGAAGTGCCACAAAAAAGTGTTTGAAGACATACTGGTTAAAGGCAGCAGTGCTCTTTGTCGTAGGGGAACAGAACATTTTCAACAGCTCTGGTGAGCTTTCTTGTCTGAAAATATTTATTGACGTTCTAGGGGTTAATACTTCTTCAAATATGAAGAGAGCCTGGAGACTGTTCCCTGCAGGACTCATACTTTGGTAGTGTTTGTGCCTTATCAGCATGACTTTCTTCACAATCAACACAATCGATGGCAAGTAGCAGTCATCCTCGGTGGCTGTGCTTTTCCCATGCTGTCTGTATTAATCTCCCATGAGTGGAAGGTTCTGTTCATTTGAGGATTTAATTGGAGGATCATGTTTGTAAAAAAATCCATATGCTCAGCACTTTTCTTCGTATAATTTATAGGTGCAGAGTTCTGCACTTACGTGATGGCAGAAAAATAGATGGTCCCACTGCAGCTTAAAAAATAAAAAGGTTAAATGGATAACTTCTGGAAAAGAAGACAGGCGATGCGAGTTAACATCTTAATTCTCGTGTGTGTTATATCCTTATTCTTTCTGCTTTCCGTGGTTGGTTAGAGCCAAATGTCTGGTTTGCAAACCAGTCCGAAGCAAATGAAGGAGACTCCTGCAGCAGTGTGCCACCGCCATCCATCGGGGAATGAACAAAGCAGGGCATTGCAAAGCACTGGCTGACCTGAGTGTCCTTCCCTCAGCTCTCTGGTGTTTGGCAAAGGTCAGCTTTAAAGCCTTATCTGTGGGGTTGAAGAGCTGCATTCCACTGGCATGCTCTGCTGCTCCACGTGTGTAGCACAGTGTAAAGATGCTTCTCTCTCTCTCTTTTTTTCTTTAGCAGAACCACACTCCTGCTTTATAAATAAATTGTTATTCTGTCTTTGTTCTGCCCGAAGGTGCAACAGATACAGGGCCCGTTCCAGGCGCCCATGGAGCTGTGGGCAGAGTGCAAACACTGCAGGGCACAGCTCGGCTGTGTGCCTGGAGCAGGGCGGCCGTGCTGGCTGAAATAGCTTCCATGAAGTGGGGGCTGTCAAGGGCACCTCCAGAGCAGGCAGCAGCCAGGGGCCCCTCGTACATCTGGTAACTCAGGTCCTGGTGGCTCTTGGTGTGAAAGGCCAAATCTGCTATTTTAGCACTTTTAATTTTTCCTTTATTTTTGAAGTTCTGATGCTTTGTGTCGCTTTGAAACATTCTGGGCGAGGTTTGGTCCTTTAAGGACGTGGCAGTGTGCATCCCAACCTCAGGTCTCTCCAGGGGCTGCAGAGAAAGGGCTGTGCACAGCAGGTTCCAGGCAATGAGAGAAATCAGTGTAACAGTAGAGATCATTTGGCCTGGAGAATGGTTGAGTGCTCGGTTTTTCCCCACAATTCATTTTTGTACGTTTTTCCTCTGTCTGTATTGGTTCCTCCACCTGGAGCGATGCTCTGGGCTTGCCTTGAACTTCTCTTGCTTGGTCCTGGAAGGATCCTGGGTGTGAGCCTCTGGGGGTAGAGCAGGGGGAGGTCACTTGCACTCTGCTCAGGAACTGCTGTAGTGGAAGAGAAAACAGAAATGCCTTTTTAGATAACCCAATCTAAAAATGAGCTAGGCAAAACCTAATGGCGTGTAGTTCGATGGGACGAGCTCAGGAAAATGTCATCTCTGTGCCGAAGTTGTGCAAAAAACATACAAAATCTGTTGTTTTGTGAGCACATTTTGAAAGGTCTTAACCTGCAGGTGACGTGCAGCACTTGGCAGGGCGGCCTTCTGGCCTTAGTGCAGTGGAACCATCAGTAGGAAAGCACGGCACCTCTTCGAAGTGTTCTGTAAGTTCACAAGACATGGTGTTTTAGGTGTTGAAGGCCAAAAATGCCTGTTCCATCAGCGTCACTGCTGCAGGATGTGCAGCCCGTGCCCCATGGCAGAGTGCATCTGCAGCCCTCTGACTCTTCGCAGGGCCCTCTTTGCACGCAAGCAAAGTATGGCATTGTTTGCTCTTTATTTACCCACTCGAAATGAGGAGAGAAGGAAAAGAGGAGAGGAGAGGGCTGTAATTTTAAGGGGCATTTGATTCATAAAATCAAATGGCGTTTGTGCTTCCCAGAAATAGTTTGCAAGGCTTGTGAAACCACAAACCCCGCAGGATTCTCCCATCCTCTTTTTCAGTGATTAAGATTTTTATGGTTTTTTTTTTTTTTTTTTTCCAGTTAAACACATCTGGGTTTTTTAGTAGAACAGATCTTTTATACAGTGGCTCCATGTGGCTGGATGTCAGCATGGTTCTCTTCAGCGAGAAAACACATAACCACTGGCCGGCATCCAGGTGAGACTTGGCCAACTGTGTGTTCGACTGAACATTTCACAGGGGCTTCTTTTGACCAGAGAAGTTAAATTTTATAGAAAAAGATCCCAAAAACGATAAAGAGGAAAGAGCGGATTCACTGGGGAGCTGCTTCAGAGCATCCTGAGCCCAACCCTGCTGCTGCTGCCTGCTGCACCCACGCTTACCCCAGGGCCGGAACAGCTTTCCTTGCTGTCACTGCCACCAGTGCTGCTTTTGGTGTCTGTGGAAGTGCTGAGTGAGGACTGAACACAAATCCCACAGGTCCGGGGGCTGGCTCTTTTATAGCCCTGGTGCGTGTTGGTGCAGATGCCACAGGGCAAACTTTGAGTGGGACATTGTATGCGGAGGCCAATATAAATACATTTGTGCAAAACAGTTGTGCAATGTGAAGATGAAGTCAGAGTGGCTGATGCTGACAGAAACCACATTATGTTCTGTTGCATTACTTCACTTGACTGCAAGTAATACCCCCGTGGTTTTGCCAGGGTCTGAGAGCCAGATTAGCTGCTGCAGGCCTGCTGGTTGTGGAAATGAGGTGTTTCCAGGGAGAGCTGCTCTTTGCCGTGTCTTTGATCTGCACGCTTATCTGCTAGGCACTGTCTCACCTTCTCCCTGGTTACTTCTCTGTGATTTTCCTCTTGACATTCCTGTGGCGTCAGGGGTTGGTGGAGGGACTGCTGAGGCTCCTGGGCCAGGAGGGGCCTTGGTCCTGGGCACCCCTGAGCAAGCAAACGTCAAGTGGAAACCTCTGGGTGAATATAGTACTGCATTTAGGAAGCAGTATTTATGTCTGGTATTAAACGAATTGGTTACAGCCGGTGTTGGAGTGCATTTTATCTACTTCAAGGTACTTATGTAGCTAAATATACACATTATCTGGAAACCCCAGGCTCCTTTGCCTCTTTACCTTCTCTTATCTCCCAGACCACATATGGGAAGCTGAGCCAGAGTAAGATTGAAGGTGTGCTTGCTTGCCTTCACCGCTTTGTGCTGGTTCAGATGCCGCTGAAGTCACGCTGCTCCCCCTGTCTGGGTCTGACACCAATGGGTAGTTTGCCCAAGGTTTTATATATGCAGTAACAAAGCAGAGAACTGAGCTCTGGAGGCCCAGCCCAACACGCGTGTTAATGGATTATTGTTGTCGGCTGCGCCCGTGCGTCAGCCATGGGTTTTCATGTGAGCAGTGCTGCAAAAAATGTGAGGTCTGTGCCACAGAGCTCTTATCCTAGCTCTTGCTAATGGAGAGGGTGAAATTGTCGTTTGTTATGCTATGGTAAATTGGCAGAAAAGAAACTGGCCTGGAGTTTGGAATGAGATTTAACTTAGAAAGTGCTTTGCACTTTTGAAAGGGTACCTGATAAATACTGTTACCTGTTTTAATTGACGTGTTCCACCCTTATCTGTCATGTAGTGCAAGCAGAAGCCCTTCTGTCTTCATGAGGTCTGAGGGAAAGGTATGACACAATTTGGAGACATAGCTGTGTTATCTGAAAACAAATTAATCACGCTGATATCAGTATTTTTTAAGTGGGGAGAGAAAGGGGAGCAAAATGCATCGTGACTTGGACAGCAGGAGCCAGAACTGCCTGGTGCATTGTTATAGTATGTAGGAAAAGACAATGCACCATTAAGAACAGTATTTGTTTTCCTTCTGTGCAGTATCACCCGTAGCAACTACATATGTAAATAAATGTTATGTATAGAAACAGCCTTTGTGGAATGCTGCAGATAATATTGAAAGAGTTTGTGCTTTTATTCCTGTGGGGCTTTGATATGACCCAGTTGCATGGCCGGTAATGACGTTGCACACAGGGATTGTGGCAGGGCCCAGGAGAGCTGCAGGGCTGAAGAGTTGACCCCAGCGCTTTGCTCCTTCCGTCCTGAAGCTGGCATCTGGGAAATTCTGGACCAGGTCTCGTGCCTTTCCCATTTAGTGAGTTCATTTAGCCTAGCTGCATTAGTCCTGTTGCACTGTTTGTTTGACCACACTCGATAAATGCTGAATATAACACTGGAAGGTGAATTTACACTGTTAGGAATTAGGTTCAGCTACCTTCCTGCCTTATTTTTAACGCTGTGGATTTAGGAACACACAGAAGTCTTGAAGGATTGATGCATAAAGTGCAGGAAGAGGATAAATTCTTCTTTCTTTAAGGAGTTTCGATGAATCATTAGAAGAATTGGTTTATGTAAACACTTAAATCCTGTAATTGTATAAATTGAGCCTGAGTTACAGGCTGTGGGCTTACTTTTCTGATTTATTTTAAATGAGCAAAGTGAGGGTCATTTTGAAGTTTCTTTATTCCGTTTGGCGATAGAATGGGAAAAAAACATCATGAAAAGCTGAAAAGTTGCATTCCTTACCCTGCTCATCTCCTGCAGCCTTTGGGGCACTGTATTTGTGGGGACCGTCTTTGACTGTTGCAAAAAAATCCGATCATTATGCACAGCTGGCAATCTGCATCTGACTAAGCCTGTTAATAAGCTGAGTCTTGTGAGTTAAACCAAATAGTCAGACCGGCCAAGTATTGTTCCTGTTAATGCTATAGATTCTTAATGTTCCCCAGGGCCCTATTCCCACCAAACACGCTGGCCTGGGTTGAGTGCACGCTGGGACGCCCAACCCATGCTGCTAAATTCCATGGTAGGGCTGCCACTAGGACTGGCTGGTAACAGGGAATTGCTCTTGATTAAAAATGTTGGGCCTTCGGTATTTGGTTTCATTCATTGTTGAAATGAAGATGAGAGCTTTAGGAAGTGCTGCACAGCCCCAGCCCACCAAGTGCCCACCAGACAGGAGGAAGACCCCATCTCCCTTGTGGTCATTCCCAATAACAACAGTTTTGCAGCCAAGTTCCCTCTAACCCAGAAACCCCTTCTGGAGCTGCTAGAAGATTGCAGTGTCGTCCAAACCACTGTATTTTTATGACACATTCCAGTTTTCAGAAGAGATGATGTTTTCTAAGATAATTCCCATCCAAACAAAGTCTCAGTTAGTTCTAACCATAGGGGTGACTTAAATGCCTTACAAGGATTTGTTTGAGCCCAAAGGCTGGAAGGCAAGATTCGACCATAGTACAGTAACAGTGATATTCACCCTTCCCAACCCATGTCAGGTTAAGGCACTGGAGAACAGAGCTGTCTCAGGCTGCTTTCTGGGGAAGGGCTTGCCCTGAGCATTTGTCTTGTCTTCAAGAGCAACAAAAGATGATTTGGATGTTTTGGAGAGACTGTGATTTGTGTGTGAGCAGTCCAGATGTGTGTTGCGTTTAGAGAATCTCAGGTTTCTGGCAGAGGTTATTGTTTTGTTGTTTTGTCTGTGTGTAGTTACAGTACAGACCCTTCTCCAATTCTCCTTCCCTGTAAGAGCTGGGTACTGCTGTTCTGGGGAGGGAGGGGTCAATGTTGTGATGGAACCCAAGCACCGAAGCCTCCTCCCTCCCAGTCCCAGCCTTTGGGAGCTCTCCATTTCATTTTGGGTCCTGTTGTTCTATCTAAAGAGAAAAAAAAAGAAAAAAAAAGCCAAAAAGATTGGAAAGATTGGGCATTCAGCCTAAGAATTCAGTGTTATGGGAGAGTATGCTACTTCAGTCACATGGAGCATGGGCTTTCAAGTCTTTTACAGTCTTGTTTTAGCTAAAAGCCTGCACCTTCTGGTGGCTGAATGTTCTTAGGGCGCTTTGCAGGGATCTGGCAGCCATGGGAGTTGGTCTGGTGGAAGAGATGAAGGAAAGAACAAACATTTCAGAAACCAGTTAACGTCTGAGGTCATCTCCACGGTGCGGTGAGATTCTCCTATGCCGTAAGGCCTTTAATTATAAGGGAAATCCTGTTTCAAGGCTTATAATACTTCTGTGGTTGTAACAAAATATTCTGCAAAACCAGGTAGTAAAACCTCAGTGAGAAAATCTCTATCTTTTTCTCGTTTCATTCGCTTATTTTAGCTCCCAGCTCCCCTTGCTGTTCGTTAAACAAATCCTCTCCTGATGTTTTCAGTTTGTGCTGATGAGGAGCGGTGGGAGATCTGCTGGAGGTTCATCAGATCCCGATGGCGTGCAGCCGCTCAGCTCAGGGCAGAGCTTTGTGCAAAGCTGCCATCGGGCTGGAAACTGAGTGACAAGGAAGCGCTGAAACCATTAGCAGTGAAAGCTCCTGTTGCTCGTGGTAGCAGTTATTCAAGAGAAATAATAATAATAACCACAACAATAGTCATAACGATAATGATGATGAATTACAGTCCTACAAACACCCTGAGCTCGCAGTGCCGCACAGAATTGCATGGATGTGTCCATCATCTAGCATCAGCTTCAGGTTTTACCTGGGGCTTGCACAGCCTGTAGCAGAAGCAGTGGTTCTAGTGTTTATTCAGTCTAGTAAAAGCATTTCAAATGGGAATAAACCTGGTTTGACCCGTGCTGCTTTCAGTCCTGCCGTGCGGTATGAAACCTTCAGAAGGAGTTTTCCTATCTGGATAAGATCGCTGCATAGCCCGCCCGCGTGTAGTTACCTACTTGGTTGCAATTTGTGTTACTTCATCACCAAATCATTAAGCTCGAGGAAGAAGATTATAAGGTGTTACGTTATTTATCCTGATAATTAAAAACACGCACGACGCTCTGGCATTGGCTGTTCAAAGCAGTAACCCCAGGCAAGTTCAAATACTGTAAAAGGAGTTAATCATTGATTTCAGAATGTGTCAAGTTTATTGATCTTGTTAACAGGAAAATCCGTGTGTGGCTGCCTCGGTGGGGAAGGAAAGCAGTTATCTGAGCCGTGAGTAGATGGATGCTGTTATGGATGCCCGTGCCAACCACGGCCAGCGTTAAGCAAAAATGAATAGCAAACGTTACCCTGCCATAGCTTTCCAGGCAGATGTCTTGTGTCAGGAAATGTACTTACAGCAAATTTGCTCTCAGTCACAACTTTGCCGTCGAAGAACGCACACGTTCTTTGCCACAGTCCTGCCTGGCAGCTAGCACCTGGAGTGCATACAGGTGATCCCCGTCGCAGGTTCACAGCCAGTCTTGGGGTGTCAGAGGGGAGAAGAGACTGCTGTAGTCTTCCATCTAATGGCCTGGATGAGGGTGGCTGCACTTAGGTTTTCTTCCCCTCAGTTTTTATGCAGGTGCTGCAGCGCCGGAGCCTCCAGGCACTGGGGAAGGACATGGAAAGTTGCCCCGGGTGCAAGCTCTCCTGAGCTGACTGTGTTGAAAAGGTGGGATTTCAGTAGCTGCTATCTGAAGTTTCCTTATTGGAAGGTAGTTGCATACATAAATCACTTCTACATTTTATCTGCATTATTGTTGGTGGTTCTACCATTTCCAACTTGCGAGAAGGAAGTATGAATTATTGCAGAATCTCTTAATCTGGATGCAGTAAAAGCATGGCAAAGCCCTTTTCTCTACAACTTGCAGCTAAGCTGGTTTCTGAGCTCTCCTGATGGGGCTTCTGCTTCTCGTGGCAATTTTTAGTACTAACTGAAGCTTTGGTGGTGTTGGTATGTCCCCCTCTATGGGTGCCGATGCCCGGGCACAGCCAGCAGGTGAGGACTTGGACTTCAGTGCTAGTAGTGCTGAAGTGAACAAAAGATAATGAGAGAAACTATGATTTTAGCAATGATTAATGCGGAGGAGTGATCTGGGGAATGTTTGCTTGCGCAGGGAGCTGATTTGGAGGCCATAGCTGACATCAGGAGCTGCCACTGAGTCCGATTCTGGTCTCAGCTGATGGGGATAAGCCCAGAGCAGCTCCATGGATGTCTGCAGAACTGCTTTGTGTTCTTCTGAGGGTGACTAGCACAGAAATGTTACCCCACCTGTGACACAGCAGGCACTTTCATGGGACAAAATAGACAATCATTGTTATGCCAAACTGAAGTTCCCTGTCTGGATAAATGGAGCAGTGGTATACAAATAGTGGTGTCTCCTCAGGTTTTCGTCTCGTGCACACTGTGCATGAAATGCCCTGCTGCATGGGTTGTATGCGTGCACGCCGTTTTTGATGATGTTCGGCATAATCCTCATTTAATTTTTTATGCAACTGTGAAATACATGTTTTATGTTACCACACCACGATAAGAGTTAGTGTTGATGCAAGCCAGCTTTTCACCCACTCAAAGATAAAATACAGCTTTTAGGTTTGATAAAGCACAACTGCAAAAGTGTGCCAGGACAGACTTTATTAAAGCAAGGCTTTAGGAACAGTTTTTGGAGTTACTTTTATCTGAAATAATATTTTTCCAGTGAGGGAATGCATTGATATCATTTACAACGTGCGTATAACCTTATCAATACCATTTAATTTCAGAATTACAGCTGAAATGCTGTGTCCTGTGGCTCAACCCACTGCATTTAGCCTGGGAGCTGGTAGGAGACCGTACCAAGGATGCTGCAGCTGGGTGCAGCTGGGGCTCCGAATGTCCTCCACATCAATTTACAGAAGAGATCGATTGCAAATTGTCTTAGAATTTTGTCATCCATACATGGTGGCAAGTTAGCATAATTTCTTCTCATGCTAAGCTTCATCCAATTGGTATTTTCAGTTGCTGGCATGCTGGAGTAATAAATAAACAGCATAGTTTTTATTTCTTGGTAAATATCAGCTAGTTGTGTTTCTTGCAACCAATCCAGAAAAATATATAACTCTTTCTTCTTCTGCCACTTGAACGAGAAGAAAAGTGGTGCTGGTTTGGGAAGCAGGAAGGTGGTTTCTTTCCCCTTGAATAGCAGCTGTTGGCTGCAAATGAACTGCCAGATGGCATTATCTTACATGTTTTGTACAAACATCTTACGAGCTGGGCTTTTCTTCGAGTTCCTTGGACAAACATTTTAAGCTGGCAGTGTTTCTAACTGGTTGGCCTTGCAAATTCAGCCATGTTTCCTTCTTTACTTACCACCATGCGACATAAAAAAAATCTAAGGGAGGTCAGAATTTACTTAATAATTCTTTCAGTGCTGCTGCCTGAAGATGGGAAGGAAGGTGAGTTGCAATGTTCGTTCTTTCGGGGTAGCAGGAGAAAATGGCAGTGACTGCCTCTTTTCCTAAGAAGAGACGTTTTAGGAGATATCTGGCCCGTTTCTGAACAGAAAGCTGCTGTTTGTACACAGTTCTTTCTTCAGATCAGGATCTCTGTAATTTAGGCTGGGCATCCTTCTCAAGGCTAACTGAAATCGGAATCTTCTGGTCCTGAGCCCAGTTACTGAAGAGTGACTGCTTCACGCTGGTCTGTGCAGCCTGCGTCACGAGGCATAGCGCTTCTAAAGAAAGCAAACAAGTTCCCTGTGCCTTATTCTGTTACCTTTAGGGAGTGGATGGACAGATCTTAATTTTCACCGAAGCATATTTTCACTCATGTTTATTGTCTTAAGAATGAGTTTCTTATCTCGAAAGCAATCTTTTTCAGAAGGCATTCTCAGTGCAATATAACTCACGGTACCCTTTAAAGCAGACTGGCTATTCCCAGCTGAGTAGCCTCTATTTATGTGTGTCTGTCAGTAGCAGAATTTATGATAGACCTGCAAGTTATGTGAACTTTAAATGTTTTCACAGTTGTTAAA
The DNA here is from genome assembly GCF_002078875.1 of Numida meleagris. Taxonomy (NCBI): domain Eukaryota; kingdom Metazoa; phylum Chordata; class Aves; order Galliformes; family Numididae; genus Numida; species Numida meleagris. The sequence goes on from NC_034415.1 coordinate 28,216,693, forward strand.
CTTGACCAACTATTTCAAATAAGACTAACTGCTTAAAATGGTTTGGAGCTTACCAGATACCCCCAGCCGAAGTGCTGCATTATGCTCATCAACTCAGCAACCCCGGACTGCTTGTCAGCAGAGAAAAACATTGCCTTCGTACCTTGACAGAATTCCTAAGAAAGCCCTATAGAAAAATGTGTTTTCCACTAGATTTTTAAAAGGAGTCTGGAACGTCAGGTCATCTTTTTCCACATAATCGCTCTCCATCCACTGCGCTTACTTTGAAGTGCTCAGCCCATCAGAAGGGACCGTGTATACATTCAGGGCTGGAGTTACCACGTCAAGAGGAACAAGGCTAGGTGCCTGCACAGGTGGTTACTTATCTGCAGCTTGTGTCTGGCTGAGGAGCGAGGCATCCAGCAGCGCTGCATTTGTGTCCAGGCATGCTGAGGTCTGTGCCTGTGGGCAGGCAGCCCTCGCATAGTGCGTGCCCCAGCTCCCCGTGGGCAGAGCTCAGCAGCTTCACCAGCATCTCTGTCAGCTTTTCTAAGTGAAAGGAGAAGTAAAATAGGTAATTTTGCACTGAGCTTAAGCTTGTGGTTGTTACTCTTATTTTTGTAGCGACTGCAGACTGTAGTAGTTATTGATGGGTGCAAATTTTCGGTCGAATAATAGTTTAAACAAGCTAACATTATATGTATTATTTTTAATTAACTTCTGCTGAGGCATGTGTTTCACTTTTAATTCAAGTGTCAGATTTGTGAAGTCTGTTTTTCATCATGCTTAAGGTTAAAATATTAGGTCACCAGAAGAAAGGCTTACTTGAGTCACATAAGACAAATTAAATGTTAGAAGGAAGGAGAGGGGAGGGAGGAGGAGAAAAAAAAAAAAGCTGTGCCTTAAGAAAATAAGGTAGAGCAGGAAAAGGTTAGTGAGAGATAAAATGGGTTGCAGAAGTCCTGAAACTCCTTTTGTAGCATTCAGATTTGGCTCTTGGTGCCACGGAAGATTTAGTATCAGTTATAAATAAATAGTTCAGAGCTGTATTTGCAGTGTCCTGAGGCAGAGGAAGGAGTGGGATGTTGCCTTCTGTAAGGAGTCCCTGTGGGCAGCAAACAATCTGCACTAGTTTTAGCAAGGAATGGAATGGGTCTTTAAGGCATGTCGCTGGAGAATAGGATGTTTGGGTGTCTTCTATGGGAGAGAAAGCAAATAATTCATAGATTGGAAAAGTAGCTTGAAAATGAAGGTACTTTGCCACGTTATTGAAATGGTCTTTCTGTTAGTACCATAAAAGTATATTTTGTTTTGGATTAAATGTTTCCATTTGTGATATTTTAATTTATGAATGTATATTATTCCCTGTGTGTTCTGGAGGACAGCAATCCTGCTGCAAAAGCTGGTGGGTATCAAACAGCAGCAAACAAACTTTCCTGCTGAACAATTTCAGTTGCTGGTAATGAGTAAGCATTAACAGACAGAAATCATTAGCAATGCTAACTGGAAAGTTTAAAATGTTAGTTTTTCTAAAAAAGAAGGGACATTTGACAAAGGAGATTTAATGTAAGGCAAGCAAAAGGGTGTTACTTAAAGCTTTGTTATTATTCTCACTCTTTTCTATCACAGCGGTTCAAAGTGCCCTTTCTCTGCTGTTTTCTCAGAGCAGTGCACCTCAGAGGACCCAGCTCCTTATACATTACAGCCAGGTTCTGCCATGCGTTTGATGTAAAGAGAGCTTCTCTTGTGGTATCAGTTGCATGAACTCTCACTCTGAGGCCCCATTATGCCTGTAGAGGGGCAGTTAAATATTGGGGAATAAAGCCCTTAATGTCCAGATGAAGCCATTTGAAAGGTGTCTGAACCCTGACTGTATTACTGTATTTCTGCTGCATTTAAGGTTGTTGGGTTTCTTTTTTTTTTTTTTTTTTTAAATACTTCACAAAGGTGCACCTTTCTGCAAATTTTGTGAGGGAGGAAATCCAGTTTGTGGGGAGGAGACACACAATGTAATCTGCAACTTATTTTATCACAGAAAGAAAGGTAAATGACCTCTTTAATTTCATGTGACTAGGTAATGAACAAATTTCTTGATATAGGGGACTTCTGTCTTACAAGAGACAGAATACAATCTAAGTGTGTCCTTAATGATTTGGCTTACTATTTGTGCTCCTGGTTTAACCCCCTGGGAGATCCCTGAGGGGCAGGGGTTGTTCTCCTGTTCCTGTGCCAAAAAGTGCCTCACACTGTAGTTATTCTCCCATATGGCAATGCTGTGGGTGGAGGACAGTCTCCAGGGAACATCAGCATCCTGGCCAGATTGGTCACTCAGATAGCCACGGTGCCTGTGAAAGCTAAGAGATGGGTGATGGAGGAGCGCCTTTGGATCTGGAGGCTTTGTATTGCTCATACAAAGAGAGCCGCACCAACTCATGGCAGTGGCTTGGTCAGACTGTTTGAGGGTTGCTCCCTGGCAAGATGGATGTAGATGTGACGTGGTCTGATGCTCTCCATCTGCACCTGGTCACCGTCAGACAGAGTATTGCTCTTTGTGGCCTGGTATCACTCCTGCGGCCTGGTATGGCTCCTGCGGCCTGGTATGGCTCCTGCGGCCTGGTATTGCTCTTGCAGCCTGGTATCACTCCTATGGCCTGGTATGGTTCCCATGGCCTCGTATTGCTCCCATGGCCTGGTATTGCTCCCATGGCCTGGTATTGCTCTTGCAGCCTGGTATCACTCCTGCGGCCTGGCATCGCTCCTGCAGAATGCCGATTTATGGTGTGCAGCCAATGAGCATTCCATCAAACCCTCCTTATCTAAAGGTTAATGCCTGATGAGAGGTGGATAAGGGATGTGTATGTGAGATCATCGCGGCTCCGTGAGAGTCCAGGGGGAGGGAGAGTGTTTGGCTGTGCAGCACAAAGCTTTGCTACAAGAGGCAACACTTAGCACTTGTAATCTTATCCTGCTTGACTGCTCTTCAAAAACATCTTACATTTTTTCTCCTGCATCTCAAAACTTGGACGAACCGACCTTCCAAACATAACCCTAAAATAGCTTTGTCAAACAAAACATGAGTGCGAGAAGTTTTCCTGCCATATCCCTAACTGCGAGCATATGATTTGCAGTTCATCTTGAATAATGATGTAGCAGATGTGCCAGGAAAGATCCAAGCGCTGTTACCAGGGTCGTTCCCTAACCAGCTGCAGCTGCCGAGCCAGCGCACAGCCCGACCCGCGCACAGGGCCGCTGACTGTGCAGAAGGAGTTTGGGAGCGGGGGAATTGTTAGAGAGTGTTTAAGAGGAGAAAAAGAGTGAATCTCAGAGGCTAACCTCCCAGATAATTTAGTTGGTTTTGGTCAGTATTTAAATCCAATTCATGACCACGGGTATCGAGCTCATCTAGGCAGCTTTTACTTTCCAAAAGTGAATGATTTTGATAGAGACACTGTAAAACTTCATTACAGTGACAAAAAAAGCAGGCAGTTGTGAATCGGTGCACCCTTGCCAAGGGATTAATTGTATGGGAGTTGTACTTTATTAAGCTTCAAAACTGTGGGTTCCGCACCGCTGCCTGCCTTTGGTTAGCAGAACTGCATGTGGTTCCGGCCACCTGCCAGCACGCAAATCCCTGACCAGAAGTGAGCAGGGTGGGGAGCGCAATGTTCGGCAGCCCCAAGCAACGTGTCCGTGAAATTGGGAGACTTGGGGTGACCAGGTAGCTGTGGCTGTCCCAGTTTTAGCAGGGAATGGCTGTCATGTGGCGGCAGAGCTGGCCTGAGCCACTGCCTTCCCTGTGCTGAGCCCCGCAGCACAGCAGCCCAGAGGCATGTCCATTTTTCATGCTTTGTCCGTGTCCAGGTTGGAGGCTTCGCGTAGAACCAGCTGTCAGTGTGGAACGGGAAGCAACAAATAACTAAATGAGGTAGCTGTTCAGGCAGATCATACTTGCTCATTGAAGTATTTTTTGATTATGTTTGGGAAGGAGGTGTATCAGTGGTGCTGTGGGACTCTGTAAATGTAACGATGACAAAACCCGGTGTTATTAATTTTTTATTTTATGCCTTCGCGTTTCTAGTGAGCCGGTTAAACCCTAGCTGCCCTGTGACTTTAGAGGGGTGTCAAAACGCCAATAGCTTATATTACACAGAACTTTTTCTTAAATTACACAGTGACACGCAAGTCTGGGCAGTTCTCTTCTTTTTGCAAAGTAAAATGCAGCCTTCCCATTTCTGAAATACTGTTGTGAAACAGAGCCAATACGTTCCCATTTTCAAAGTCAGGCACAAGCAGTGGGCTTTTGCTCTTTGGAAAGTCTGACAGAATATTATTCATCTGTTTGCTTTAAGGGATATCTGCCAAGTAGAAACTCTTTACCTTTTATTCTGAGCGAAGCTGGAACATGAGTATGGAACAGAACACAATTTATTTGACAATGTAAAATAATTTACACAGCATTTAAGCATGCACAGAAGGTGTATTTGATACACGCAGTAATAAAAATTTATTGATATGCCTTTTAATTAATTGCAACATTTTTTATGGAGCAGATTTCTTCCCTCCATGCTGTCACCCATCGGCATTTGTTATGAACTCAACTCCTCCAAAGCAGCACCGCCATCACCCCGGCTGCGGGTGCAGCTGTGTCAGTGCAGGTTTCAGCAGTGAGCAGGGCCCTCGTGGTGCAGCTGCTGAGGGGCACAGGGGGTTGTGCAGGGATGGTGGGACCGAGCAGTGTTCCCTTGGAAAGAGAGGGGCATAAAGCAGTCGGTTGTCTGAACTGGGCAATGTTGGCTGGATTTTCCCATCACTACTCTGCTGCTGGATATAAATTATTTAGATAAACAGCTCTGACTGGTTGAGTGCTGTGGTAAAAAAAAAAAAAAAAAAATTAAGACAAAATGCCTTTCACTTTGTAAATGAGAAATTGTCTGGACGGCCTTCACACAGAGCCAGTGCTATTCCTTTTCCACTGGGTAGATCTCAGAGATAATGCTGCATTTATTTGCTGTCAGCTCCTCGTACCTGTTAATGGTCCTAAAACAAGTTTTGCACACATACCTTAATCCCATGTTGGCTTTACATCACCATCTTCCACTGTCACTGCACATTACAATATCTTTTCCCTGCTGCTTTTAGTAAGTCCTCACTGTGGCAGTGTACATAGTAGTGTGCTAGTGCTGGAATGAGTGTCAGAAGGGAGACTGGGCCTCCTACCCCTGCTCTTGGGACACTCAAAGCATTTGGGACTTGGGCTTGCCTTGTCCTCCATCTGTCATCTGCCCATGTTCAAAATGGTGACATATCAAAATGTTTTTGTGCGTATTTCGCATCAAATAATCGTGCTAGTCCTATTCAAAGCAGAAAAAAAATAAAGAAAAAAATCTGCGGGGTGTGGTGCGCAATTACACCATCTTTGGAATATTTAACTTCAATAAATTGGATGTTGTAAAAATAAATACAACATAAGCTCATGAGGTCCAGCTTTTCTATTAATTGATTCAGTCTTTCATGATAAAGTCTGGTCACAAAACTTATGTTAAACTGAGTTCCCGGACCTGTTGTTGGTGTGAACCTCAGTAAGTTCTTCGTCAGTTGTTGGCAATTTTGTTTTGTGCTGTGACTTTGATTTTGTGCAGTCAGATATTTGTGGACACCTTAGTACAGTGTAACCTTAATCCGTGGCACTGTTATTCCATGAAGCTAGAAGTGCTGGTGCATGGGGAGCTGCAGCAGGATCTAAAACTGATGGGCAAGCTCCAAGGTAAACATCACGGTTGGTCTAGCAAACAGAGTGGAAACCAAATGTGAAAAGAAATAACCTCAAAACAGTTAAGTGCTCTATCGTCTGTCAGGCATTAAAATCCAGAGCTTCCCTTCTTTTGTGTAGTCATTGTGAAGGTTTGTGGGGTGCGGGATGTGCAGGAGGTGGGGGGCAGTTGGTTCATATGAAGTCTATCCCAGTCAGCAGTGCCCCCTGGCTTGGATTGTTTTCTGCTTCCTTAGGACTTAAGCTTGTCTGTTGATTTTAACACGCTAGTTGCAGAATGTCTCCTATCTTACCTCCTGTTGAGCCACAGAGACCCACCGTGTTGCTGTGGATGGGGTCGTATTGGGACTGCGAAGCACGTGTCCGAGCAGTGGTTTGCTCACAGCACACACAGGAGGTGTGCATCGCGTGGGTTACATAGGAGGAATCAGCGGCCTCGGCCTCCATCCCAGAGCCAGACCTCTATGTTTAAAGCCAGCCAGAGGCGGCTGCCAGCTGGCAGCAGGAGGTGCAGATGTGTTAAGGCCAGGCAAGAGCTCTGTCCCACTCTGCTGTTCCCATTCCATTTGATTTATCCTTCTGCCCCATCACGGAGCTGTTTTCCAAGGCAATTCAAGGCAGTGCCTCCACCTGAGCCACTCATTTTACAATGTCCCGCTATGAATTCTGCTCTGGCATGCAGAGGCTTTGGGATCTGGGCTCTCCGCTTTCCTCTAATCTTCACCTCCTGAGATAATCTCCCAAATCCTGCTCCTCGGGGCATTTCCATCAAGGTAAGCGGGTGGCCCTGCTCACCAGCAAGCCATACCGCTGCAGCCATTGCACTGAAATCTTCTTTAGTTCAAAGGTGAACCTTAGTGTGAGGCAAATTTGCTTTGCTGACGTTAATTGCATTCCTCCTGATATTGTCTTCTCTAATTGAGTGTTTAAATTGTTCTGCTTGATTGTCTACAAGGGCAGTTGTTAGGTGTAGTCCGTGAGTTAAATCTCCAATTAAATGATAATGTAATTTAAAAAATAATATTAAAAACCGGAATTGTTCATAAATAAGTAATGAATTTTATCCTGTTTGGGGATTAATTGATTAGAAGGTGGAGCATTGGCCTCCAGAGCCTGCAGCAGCTGCTGTGGTTTTCAGTGCACGTTTCAGCTGTTGCCCTTTCAGGAACCGGCAGAGGATTTTGGCCGTAGCCAACGGTGCAGGAACACGCCAGTGTGCTCAGGTGTCGGCATCATTTTCTGGAGGTTGTGGCCCTGCCTGTGGCAGGGGGTTGGAATGTGTTGATCCTTGGGGTCCCTTCCAACCCAAGCCACTCTATGGTTCTGTGATCACCGATGCTGGCCAGCCCGTCAGCACTGGCTGTGCTTTACCCAGCTCATCTCAGCCTACCACTGCTCTAGTTAACGAAGATTGATTGGCAGTTTAGAGATTATGCCTTTGCACTCCAATTTTCAGTATCCTTGAGAGCATCTTGGGACCATCATCCAGTGACGCCTGGGCCCCTTCCCACCCGTCTCTCAGCGGAGGGGAGTTGGCTGTGGAAGGTACCCAGCTCCCATCCACCCCTCTTCCCATCCCCTGTCTTCACAGTCATAAACCACGGCCGTCAGTTCCCCATCCCCAGCTGCGAGGCACCGCAGCGCTGCGGGAGAGCCGGGAGGTGCATGGAGTGTCCCGAGGGGCGATCCCAGCACTTCTGCCCGTTAATCCCATTAGTGACAGGGCGCTGGGAGCCGCGCTGGACGCTGCTCTAAGCCCCGCGCACAATGCGGGGTGACTTCAAAGCGGGACGTGCCATTTGCATTTCCAAGCTCTCACAGCCAAGGTCTCCAGGAGGGGATGAAAGTGGCTTTTGTTAAAGCTAATGGCAGAGTTGATTAAAAAAGATGTGATTTTCCCCTATTAGCGGCATAGTCTGATGGTGCTGTTATGCTTTCAGTGTCTGGGGGGGGATGAATTTGGGGGAAAGAAATACAGAAAGTAAGTAACCTGTTGCCTAAGCCAGCTACGATCGTACCTGGGGGTATTCCAATATCACTTTTCCTCGTTTGAGAGCCGTATAGGAGCTGTCTTGTGTGGGTATTGGCACAAACAGCAGAAATTATTAACGTTTCATTAAGCTTCTCCCTTCGCCGTGACCTCAGCAGAGCCGAGGTGTCTGTTCAGGAGTTGGGTCCCAAATGTCTCCAGCTGGGTTCTCAAAGTGAGAAAGTGAAAGGGCAGATTCACGCCTGCAAACCCCTCCTTGTAGCCCCCATAAAGCTGAGTGCCAGCAGCGAGCTGCGGCTTACCTGCTCAAAGCAAGCAGTGCCTGCTCTGGTCTTCAGAGGCTTAGTCATTTCCTTTCTTTGCTTTGTTTGAAGAATATTGGCAAATAATTTCACATCTGGATTTATGCATTGAATGTCTCCTATAGTGCATAAAACAAAGCACCTAATGAAAGAAATCTGGCTTCTTAACTCGTGGTTTAGCTGCGGTTCTGTTTTAGCAATAACCGTTGCCACACCGGTGGAGGATTGAGGGAACATTTCCTATTTCAGAGCTGGGAGGGGTGTGATTTTCATGTACGCTTCTAATTCTGTCTCCGCCAGTGTAACTGTTCCTGCTGTGCTTATCACTGTCGAAGTACAGGTTTGGTTCAGAAATAGAAAACAGCATCGTAGCTGCCTTAAATAAACTTAGCTCCACTTTTCTGGTCAGTTTATGTTTTCTGTTCACGGCTGGGTATATTCCTGAGCGTGGCCTCCTCCCTCCTGCAAAAAGCATTCAGCTCATGGCACGTCAGCGCATCTCCTCGCGAACCTGAAGTGCCGTTACCTGTTTTTACCACGCAGCTGAACACTCGGGATGTCGTGCGCTCCTTGTGTTCGCTTCAGAATCATTTGTGCGCTCCCGCAAACTACCTGTGGGGCTGCAAGAATCCTTTCAGGTTAAAATCAGCCGGGGCACAAAGCCTGGGCCGTGCCCTCTGCTCTACCTAAAGACCATATAATCCCTTATCACAGGCTCTTAATGGAGGCGAGGACGGCGTGCAGGCTCCGCGCCGCGCCAGCATCCCCAGAACGAATCGCGGGCTGCGGGACAAACGGCGCGAGCCCCTCGCGTCGGGCGCGGATAATCCGAGTGCCAGCTCCCCGGGGGGACGCTTTGTTGCAGAATCGCGTGTGAAACATTTCACCCCTTTGTGTTTATGATTGATTTCAGTGACGAGTACGAAGAGGATGGTTTTTGCCAGCCCTACCGGGGGATCGCCTGTGCGCGGTTTATTGGGAATCGAACCATTTACATGGAGTCTTTGCATATGCAAGGTGAAATAGAAAATCAGATCACAGGTGGGTAAAAAATGCACTTGCCTCTTTCCCAGGAAACTTCTTCCGAAAAGCTGCTAATGTTTCATGAACCGCAGTGTTTTTGTTTGCTATTCGTCCTCTGTTGCTGTGAGCTCCCTCAGCAAGGACACCAGTTTTCACAGAATCATACAACAGTTTGGGTTGGAAGGGACCATTAAGATCATCTAGTTCCAACCCCCTGCTATAGGCAGGGACACCTCCTGCTAGGCCGGGTTGCTCACAGCCCCATCCAGCCTGGCCTTGAATGCCTCCAGGGAGTTTTGTCATCGTGCAGCCTTCAGGCACTTTGATTTTCCCTTGTTGGGCCAAAGATATCCAAATATCCAATGTCTTTGCAAGCCGTTATAAATTACTTGGGGAAATAATGTATAATTAGATTTTGGGTTTTGGTAACGTGCTTAACATTAGGCCAGTGTTGAAAACCAGATGTGTTTTCTCTGTCAGCAAAATCAGCGTCGTTAATAACTTTTAATGCAATTAGTGCTGTGTATTTCTGGAAGGTCTGTTCGTCACCTGGATCTCTGAAAGTAATAGTCGCAATGGGAAGGGAGGGCTGTGCTGGGAGGGCAAGAGCACGGGAGTGAAATTCCCACCGGGTTAGGTAAAATCCTCTTGTATATTTTGCAGCTGCCTTCACCATGATTGGCACTTCCAGCCATTTGTCGGATAAATGCTCCCAGTTTGCAATTCCTTCACTCTGCCACTACGCCTTCCCCTACTGCGATGAGACTTCACCAGCTCCCAAACCACGAGACCTGTGCCGCGACGAATGTGAAATTCTGGAAAATGTCCTGTGTCAGACAGAGTATATTTTTGCTAGATCCAATCCCATGATTCTGATGAGATTAAAGCTGCCCAACTGTGAGGATCTTCCCCAGCCAGATAGCCCTGAAGCCGTCAATTGTATCCGGATTGGGATTCCCATGGCAGATCCCATAAATAAAAGTAAGTGAAAAGTGGTTGTGTGTCCATGCAGAAAATGTAATGGTGAAGAGGGTGAAGCTGCTTGTGCCTCAGTGCTGGAGCTAGCGCTGAGTTGTGAAAGTGCAAAGGCACTGTGCTTTGCCACTCTCCCTTATGGCACTTCCGCGCTCGCCAGTCTGGAGTGGGCTAATTCAGAAATATTTTTTCAGTTCTTTCTTTAGCTGCCTCTGCGCTTACATTAATATCCGTTAATTTGCTTCTTATCTTTTGCACTTAAGAGGTAGCGGGAAACAATGGCAGTGTAAGCATTTGAATACTGGGGAATGTTGGCAGCTTCAGCCTCCCTGTGCAGCTCCAGGGTGCTTACCTACAGCTCTAGGGTCCAGTCCAGGGCTGTCCCTACCTAATTCAGCCAATTCTGGGCACCCACTGAGCTCAGTCTTTGGTCAGGCTGGGCTGCAGCCTGCTCCCAACCTTTATACATCTGAATAGGGAAGTACAACACGTGGCTCCCACAAGCTCTCCACCTTCAGATGAAAATAATGGCTGCAATTCAGGTTCCTACTGTAGTTTTTACTTCTTTTGTGTATCTTATATTAAAAACGCTTGGCATAAGCTGTTTTCATTACAGAAGCATAAGCTTTAAATCCTCCCAGGAATGTGAATGCAAAGCAGGCCCCGCACTGCAGCCCCAGCAAACTGGGAGCTTGTGCTCCTGAGCTGGCTTCACCGGCCTCGGGCCAGAAGAAGCGCTCAGATCCTTGCCTTTCATTGTCTTTTCTTCCAGATCACAAATGCTACAACAGCACAGGGGTGGACTACCGGGGCACGGTGAGCGTGACCAGGTCAGGGCGGCAGTGCCAGCCGTGGAACTCGCAGTACCCGCACACGCACACCTTCACCGCCATCAGGTACCCGGAGCTCAACGGGGGGCACTCCTACTGCCGCAACCCCGGCAACCAGAAGGACGCCCCGTGGTGCTTCACCTTGGATGAGAACTTCAAGTCCGAGCTCTGCGACGTCCCGGCGTGTGGTAATTAATGAGTTTCTTACCATAGACACTTAGTGTATATTATCACGGAATCACAGGGTATCCCGAGTTGGAGGGGACCCACAGAAGTGCTCTGGAAACTCACAGTGGAAAGTTTCACACACAATTTTACGTTGCTTCCAAGTTGTGACAGTGACAATACCTTTTCCCTTGGAAAGGACATACCTTTTGATGTTACTGTTCAATAGCCAGAACCAAATTAAATTATTTCTGGTTATGGTTATGAACATTCCTGCAGCGAGACATGTGCTGAGCCTGCTCCAAAGTCTTTTTCAATTAATGGAAAGATGGGAATCGATGCCAAAATGGGATCTAAATTATGTTCTTAGTGAAAGAATAGATTGGAGACAGGCAGACAGTTTGGGATCATCGTGCACATCACAAACCCTCTCTAAAATTCATAGACGCTTTTCAGTCTTTTATCTCTTTTCATACTGTTTTAGTTCTACTATTTTTCTTGTTCAGGAGGCACAGTGATGGAGGCACAGGAGTAGTTTAAGCTGTATAACCTGTGCCAGAAACCTTTTCCAGCCCTTCCTTACAGAAACCTGGACCAGGCAGCAGTCAGGATGCCCCACAGGTCTGGTCAGCCCTGGGCTGTCTGCTCCATGAGCTGCGTGGCTGCGGGTGCAGGTGCCTGGGTTGGTCCAGGCAGGGGAAGCTGGCACAGCCCTGAGCTTTCCGTAGAGCATCTGGATAATTGGATAATTAGGAGTCGTTGGAGGGGAGCTGCTTGTAAGGCCCCTTCTAGATGAGCTCTGAGATCCCAGGACTGTTTTGGTCTTTTGATGTATACTAGCTGAAAGCAGGACGCTTTTGGCCGTCTTGCAAGAGTCTCTGGTTTGAACGTTTTACTAGATAATAAATGAGATAGGCTGGCTGGCTCAAAGAACTCCTAACAAGGGTTTTAATTACCTCTCACCATTGCCTTAAATGGTACTTGCTGTACAGCTGGGTTGTATGGCATTATTATTTTAAGTACAGACAAATAGAGCTACATCAGGTGAGTAGTCATTTAATTGTTGAATGCTAATCTGCATATTAAAACCCAAATACCAAGTGGGACTTGAATTCTGCTGCTTCTGCACGAGCTGAAAGAGCCATTTCAGGCAAACTTTAATAAGTATTGTGTGTTCTGTCTCACCAGGACATGCCTAAACGGGAAATTGATTTAATTGGGGTGGCTCTCAAGAAACCTATTAACCTAATGAGGCTTCGTGGCAGGGGCTGCTACTTAATAAGAATAATAATCTCCTTTGACTGAAGTAGCTCAGGTGATGAACTAGTGCCCAGGTCTCCATCTGCCTCATGCTGCTGCTTTCTTTTCCTTTCTTCAATTGTATCTTTCAGTTGTCTCACAAGCTGCAATAGATAACATTTCATAAAAGTTTGTCAACTTGAATATGGGAGATGTGAAACATGGAGCAATTCAAGCATGAGGCTTAGCAAAGATAAATATAGTAAGGGGGGGAAAGGCATTGACTGTGTGTCCGTGCTAGAGGACAGCAACTCAGAAAAGACACCCACCGCCGACAGCGCAGTAGAGAAAGGCAGAAGGGACAGCTTGGTTGTAGCACCCCTGGGTGCAGGAGAACCCTAGCTGCTTGTAGCACAGGGACCTCCCCAGGAGGTGGCGTGGGGGGAGGGTCCCGGCCCTGTGCCCTGGTCTGTAGGGGGAGAGCACTCACCGCCCTTCAGCTGGACACAAGGGCAATGCCAGAGCAAAGCAGGCTCAGAGCGGTGTCCTTGTCAACACAGCCGGGTGCTGAGTGAATGCAGGGATGTTATCTCCTTTCCAGAGCCCCTTCCCTCCCCTCCTGCTGCGCCTTCCCTCCAAGCAGCACACCCTGAGAGCCCAGGGTCAGCCGGAGAGAGGCGAGCGTCAGGTGTCCTTGTTGGGCACTGGTGGAAGAGGTCTCGTGCTTTGGAAATGAATCACTTCCTCCCTGGCTGTGAAGAGGGCTGTGTGCAGAAGGAGCAAATTCTGCAGCTAGTGTTGGCAGTGTGGTAAACAAACCGGCTTCCCAACCTCTTCCAGACCTTCTTTATTACTGGCTTTACCTATGCCCTAGCTTTCCTTCCGGTTACCACTGCTGCATTCTAGGAAATGCTGAGAACAGGAGGCTTGAAATAAATGGGGAGATGAAACTGTCCTTTTTAACAGCTGCCCACAAACCTACTGAAGTCTTTCTTCCATAAGCTGTTTTAGAAATCAACCTTTCTGTGGAGCCATACCAGACCATGGCTTCATTTCACCCCCAAGCAATAGCTGCATGGCAGCATTCAGCAGTTTTGTGACCCTGAGGAGGTTTGAACCAACATGCTGCAGTGAAATGGTTCCTGGCTTGTTGGTGTTCCTTCAGTTCTGTACTTCTGGGGAAACGTTACTCAACAAAATGAATTGCTCTGTTATTATTAAAGAAGGTGGATTGCAATAGTTTATTCTTCTTATTACTTCTAATTGACCTAGAGACATGTTCAGCTGCGTGGAGACTTCATTCATGGTTTGTTTGTTTGTTTTTCCCCGAACTAGATTATAAGGATGCCAAAGAAAAGAATAAGATGGAAATCCTGTATATCCTGGTGCCAAGTGTTACCATTCCCCTGGCCATAGCATTGCTCTTCTTCTTCATCTGCATCTGTCGCAACAACCAGAAGTCATCCTCCCCTCCAGTTCAGAGACAGCCAAAACACGTCAGAGGACAGAATGTGGAGATGTCAATGCTCAACGCCTATAAACCAAAGGTGAGCCCGCAGCTCGTTCCTGCCTCGAAGCTTTGCTGCCTGCAAGGGCAGGGAGTGAAATGCTTTGATCAATTCAGCGCTGAAAAGTTAAGCTGATTTCCAACTTGTGGTTTCTGCTGGTGCCTTACTTCGGGCGAGCACTTTTCTTGTTAGCAGCAGCATAGCGAGTGTGGACCTGCAGAGGTAATTCCTGTATGTCCATGTATCTGCAGAAATAGAAGCTGGAGCTTTTTGTAGTACAGGAGCAGCCCATTCCTGAAGTACCTCTAGATTACTTATTTGGAGGCCTTTCTGAAGTCAGAAAGTAGTGCAGATAAATATGTGATTCAGCATTTTCTCAAGAGAGTTTTTTGCTGGGTCTGCTGTAGACACACCTTCACTCAGCTGAAATCACTTTGGAAAGATTTGCTCCTTGTTTTTTCAGCCTTACTCATTCTCTCAGTTAAAAGAGAAATTACTGAAACAGAGCCCAAGGATCTGCCTCCAGCTCTGGCCAGCACAGCTGGTGCAGAGCTGCTCTTGTTACCAGTGTTGTTTTGCTTCCCTGTAGTCCCAAGTTCATGAAGCGCTTGCTTTTAAAATCATTTAAGATTTAAGCATGATTAACCTTGAGCTCCTTGTTTATCAGCAGGGCAGCCAGTGTGCAAACCTGCATGGGTCACCCACTCGTGGCTGTAAATGCCTTCTGCCACCTACAGGCTGAACAATGCCCTGGAAAGATTATTTCATTGTCTTCTTTTTCACATCGTGCCAGTTTTCTTCAGTAGCTTGAGGGAGGTTGTTCTTTCAAAGCATTTCACAGGGAAAACCAACCTCTACAAGTAATTAGAAACTGTGCAGAGTGTGATGTCTCAAACACTCAGACATGCCTTGGCACAAGCTTTTTTTTTTGCAGTAAGATGACACAGCAAAATTAACCCAAATTCTGATTTTATTGGTGTGAACACTTAAGTGTCGCTTCTTCAGATTTTGCTGCTTTTTTCAAACATTGCTGTTGTAGGTATTCTTTCCAGAGTGCAGAGATCACTGCAAGGTCTGTATAAGTTCATGGTGTTGCATGGCATAATGCTCACACGAGGCTCCTTGTTTTACATAGTGACAGGCCCTGGGGCTGCAGAGTGCTGCTTGGGGATCTCTTTGGGGTGGACAGGCAGAGTTTGGTCTGCACATGAGCCCAGTGAATTTGTCTTTCTTCTTCCTTTATAGTTCTTAATTTCAACTTCCATGTGCAGCTTAGAGCAGCTGAAAATGCTTAATACACTCTTAATAACAAAATACCTGCTTAATAATGAAATGTGGGTAATAGTAAAAAAGCGTTTTACTTGGTAGGTGTCACAACTACATCTTGCATCCAACCTCTGTGGAGTATTTTGATAAATGTGCTTCTTGGTCTCCACTCAAAGATATTTTGCTAAAATCCTGCCTAACCTGAAGATCATGGGAATGCCGGCTTCATTTTAACAAGGTCCCATTTTCCCCCTGTGCTGCTGACGCACCGATGCCTCGTGCGTGCTACGTAGGAGAGTAACTGATCCAGAAGTGTTTTGCAAATATAGAGCACACTTGTCTTCTTGTTATGTTTCAAGTCATATGCTGCAAAAAAGCTTTCCATTTTATTTATGCTCATTCCATATTTTCCTACCGAGAAACTGAGCTCTGCCTGTTTCAAATGTTTTGATTGCCTTTCAAACAAGATTTTAAAAGAAAGGAAGTGGAATCCTATTTTTAAATACCGTATCCAGTATTAATGTCAACTTGGGGTAAAACCACTCGTAGGCTTTAAGCTCCAAGTGAGGTGGATGTGTGTTTGCTCGGACAAATAAAAATGTTAGCATTTCAGCCCGCTTCAGTTTTAAAGGATTTTAATTGCCTTCAAAAAATATAATAAACTGAGCTCGTCCTGTCATTCACCTAATGGAAGGGACCGATGCAGAGATAGGGGCGGTGGGCTTCGCTCCCACCGCTCTGCCTTTGTACTCAGTTTACTTTGGCGTGCTGCCTCATATGTATTTTACACTTCTTTACATTTTGTACACCGCTGTATGACAAATACTTGTCAAACAAAAACTAAGCAGATTTATAACCGCTTAACTTGAAATGAGCCCTTCCTGCCAAAACTTTATGACTTCATTTTCTTTCATAGTTTTCCACTATGTTGGTTCAAACAGACAAACCCTGCCCGAGGTCAGACAGAGGTCATTTCACTTTCATTACTAAAATATAATTTACAATATGCCAGACCTAAACAAGTTTTAGCCTAAAGGATTTGTATAATATAAACCATCTGTTCCTCAACAATATAGCTAATTTCCTGCCATCACCGTACAGTCTACTGGCTGCCTGCTTAAATGGCTCAACGATGATGATTATTATTATTTATGCAGTATTTGTCTAAAAACTGAAAGTGGTCAGTACAATTAGAATTCGTTTCTTCTGAAATGCCACTTCTAAATGATTTTTTAAAACATCAGTTATTCTCCTGTGTTGCTACTGTAAAGCTGCAGCTATAATGTGTCAGGAATGCAAATGCTAATGTCTATGCTCTTTTGCGAAATGCGGATCCCAAACTCATTAGCCTTAAATTACTACCTATAGCAATATGGAGGGCTCAAAACAACTGGGTTTGTGCGTAGGTTAACAGCATGTGTGGAAGTTGGTACCTGAATATAATACCACTTCTTTACGGCCTAAGAGCAAACAGCAACAGAGTTTTAAAAAGCTTGCCTTTCTTCTTTTACCAATATCTCCTGTTTCCGGCTGCCTGTCCCACATGCTTTAGGATTGATCGTTCAATCGAGTGTGAACAGAAATGGTCTCTACTGTACGTGGAAGGGTTAATAGCAAAGTCAAGGAAGAATTGGCTACAAGAACATAACTTCAAAAAAAAAAAAGTTTTCTGCTAAAACCGTAGGTGCTGGCCCACAAAGCACTTCAGCATGCACTTAGCTTGAAGTATGTGAATTGCCTCAATTCCTGAGATCAGTCAGATTCAGTTGTATGTATATAAATGCCCAAGCCCAAGTATATAAATGCCTTTGCTGAAATGCTGATGGTTCCTGCGCATATTTATATTTCATACTTACTACTTTTATCTGATCTTGTGCAGAGGGTAAAAAGTAATTCTAAATATAGGTTTGGAACAGGGTACAGAGTAAGATAAAGCAGCTTCCAGCCCTGAGCTGTGCTGAAGCTGGGGTGCTGGCATCCCTCAGGATGGATCTGAACAGGGGCTGCTGCTGTGCAAGCGCCTGTGTATCACAGGGCTGTGCAGCTCCAGGAAGGAGCTCCAGTGTTGGTTTGCATGGCTTTCAGAGTTCCTGTGTGAAAAGATCTTCTTGCTGTCATTTCTTTCCCAGAGCAAGGCTAAGGAGTTGCCTCTCTCGGCTGTTCGTTTCATGGAAGAACTGGGTGAATGTGCTTTTGGCAAGATCTACAAGGGACACCTCTACCTTCCAGGCATGGACCACGCTCAGCTCATTGCTATCAAGACGCTAAAAGACTTTAACAACCCCCAGCAGTGGGCAGAGTTCCAGCAAGAAGCATCTCTTATGGCCGAGCTTCACCACCCTAACATCGTTTGCCTCTTAGGTGTGGTGACCCAGGAGCAACCTGTCTGCATGCTCTTTGAGTACATGAACCAAGGAGACCTCCACGAGTTCCTCATCATGAGATCACCACACTCAGATGTTGGATGTAGCAGCGATGAGGATGGAACTGTAAAATCCAGCCTGGACCACGGGGATTTCCTGCACATTGCAGTCCAGATTGCTGCAGGGATGGAATACTTATCAAGCCATTTCTTTGTCCATAAAGATCTTGCGACTCGTAACATTTTAATTGGAGAACAGCTTCATGTGAAAATTTCAGACCTTGGACTCTCAAGAGAAATCTACTCAGCAGATTATTACAGAGTTCAAAACAAATCTCTTTTGCCGATTCGCTGGATGCCACCGGAGGCGATTATGTACGGCAAGTTCTCTTCTGATTCAGATATTTGGTCATTCGGAGTTGTTTTGTGGGAGATATTCAGCTTTGGACTTCAACCGTATTACGGATTTAGTAATCAAGAAGTCATAGAGATGATCAGGAAACGACAGCTGCTGCCGTGCTCTGAAGACTGTCCTCCTCGAATGTACAGCCTGATGACGGAGTGCTGGCACGACCTGCCCTCGCGGAGGCCGCGATTTAAAGAAATCCACGCCAGGCTGCGCTCCTGGGAGGGCCTTTCAAGCCACACCAGTTCTACCACCCCCTCAGGCGGGAATGCCACCACTCAGACAACTTCCCTCAGCGCAAGCCCCGTTAGTAACCTAAGCAATCCCAGGTACCCTAACTACATGTTTCCAGCACAAGGTATACCGCAAGGCCAAATCGCCGGGTTCATAGGGCCGCCGATACCTCAAAACCAGCGATATATCCCGATCAACGGGTACCCGATCCCAGCAGGATACGCCGCTTTCCCTGCTGCCCACTACCAGCCGCAGGGCCCGCCCCGGGTCATCCAGCACTGTCCTCCTCCAAAGAGCCGTTCTCCCAGCAGCGCCAGCGGGTCCACTAGCACGGGTCACGTCACAAGTTTGCCATCTTCAGGATCCAACCAGGAGGCAAACATTCCTTTGCTATCCCATATGTCAATTCCTAGTCATCCGGGCGGAATCGGTATAACCGTTTTTGGAAACAAAACTCAAAAACCGTACAAAATGGACTCGAAGCAGTCTTCCCTATTAGGAGACTCGAGCATCCATGGACCTAACGAATCTATGATTTCAGCTGAATTGTAAATAAGTGAGGCCTTTGTAAATATAACTATTTACGATACGAACTAGAAAGTAGTTGAAAAGATTTATATTCAAATATTTTATTAAAGATTCTTCTGGTTGTTTAACAGACATCGCAGCAAGTATCTTCTGTGAAGTTTAACTGCTTAACAGGATGGGCAGAGCAACCAGACAAAGATCCTTGTGGTATGAATACTCAGCTTTGTGAATGGACGCATTGTTTCTCTAAGTGCCACCAACAGCTCAAAGAGGGGAAGGGGGAATTTTTGAAAACGAGAACATTTTATCATACTCTTTTTCACAGCTTTTTAAGCCTCTGATGTGGTTTAAATCACAGAAACTTTTTAATACTGAAAACATATTTTAGTATTTGTCTCTTTTTTTAGGAGATGCAAATATTCGGCGATCTACTGGGTGTGCAATTTCAGTTCCAATAGCTAGTTAAAATATTTGTAAATGTTGCAGTTGAGGATTATGATTCAAGCATGTGACCTGAGAGCTGGATAAATTACTTCAGGTAGGGTTTTGGTCCTTCGTTACGTTGGGAATCTGAGCCCAGCTTCAGGCCAAAAAAGACATTTTATATGACGGCACAATATCTTGAGTTATCAGCTTGCGAAAATCATCTGCTACTGGCTGCTGAAGATGGCTGGAGTTGTAAGAAATTGCCTTAAAGGAAATGAAATTAAAGTATTTTAATTTCAGAACCTGAATCAACTTCTTCAAAGATAACATTTCATAATTTTTATAGGTAGACAAAGTGGAAATTGTATATCCTTTTGTTGCTATGCAACTGTTTAATGGAAAGGCTCCAAACCACAATTTTATATATGACAATTTTTCCCAGCAATATTTATTGTTTCAGATCAATCTGTAATTTCAATGAGTATGACTCCAGTAACCCCGAAAGAAGGGAAACTCGCATTCCATCAGGCAGCAGATCCGTTGATAGCAATTTACTCTGTCAATTATAATAATGTGAATTAATGTTAATTTTCATCCTAGAAACATGACATGCATAATTACTAAAATGTATTCAGGTATAAGCAATCTACAATATTCATTTGAAACCACTTTGATGAGTTACAGAAGTGCTGTGTACCTTAACGATTTTTCGCAGACTCTCTTTTGTACTGAATAGTATTTTTTATTGTACACAATGGAAACAATCTTTGCTCAATTGACAATGTTGTATAATATGACTTTATTTTTATCATTTTGCACAAAAGTGTGATGATGTTTTGTACAGCAGAAGTGAAAATACATCTCTGCATTTTATATCTTGGTCTGTTGCTTTTTATTTTTACCCTGATGTAGATGTCCTTGAAATATATTATGGTGATATTCAGCCACTACCTTATACAAATATTTTTCTTTGTTTTCACTGCATGCGTTTAATCACTGTATTACTTGACGATTGATTTATTAATTGCGGGCATTTCAATTAGGCAAGCATGAAAATGTAATAACAAAGGCTATTTTATAATTAAGATATGTGCATTTTTGTATTTCACGTGCCAGAGATGATATTAAACACTGATTATTTTATGCTGCTGTTCATTAAAACATTGTATTAATGTAATCATATCAGTATATCCTCAATTTTGGTAAAAGATGTATGAGAAGGTTTGTATTTACAGGGCTAAGATGTGCTCGGGCAGGAGTCTGCCGAAAAGCTCTGCTGAGCCAGGCACAAGAGTTCTGCAAATCATATTTGCAGTCATTACTTAAGCTTAGATGAATGCTTGATCACGCAGAGCAGACAAGAAGAGGGATAGCATAGGTGCACTGTGAGAAGGATGCTGCCAGTGTTGGTGCAGTGTAGCTCGTTACCAAGCACCATTACAGCTCCTTGCCTAAGCTCCGTGCCCTGCTGTGGTATGAGCTTGCCTGGTGCATTGCATTGCAGCTGGATCCGGAGCTGTCAGGCTTCCTCTGTTGCACAGGCATGAAGCTGAACTTGCAGGTTAAGATCAGTAATTATACAGCAAGGACTTTCGTGACTTCTGAGTACTTCATGAATCTGAGATGTCAGCTTCCATGTGGTTCAAATTTAGATCTGTATCAGTAATGAAAATATGTTACGTGTTAGGTAAAATTTAATTTTGACTGAAGATTCAGACAATAATTACATCGTATTAACTTCTGTATCTGTGTCAGGTTACCAGGCTCCCAAATGCTACGAACTTACTTTTGAACAGAGGTGTTTTACAGGAACTGATGAGGTGTTTTTTTCCCAGACCTATTAGCTCTTAAGTGAGCGGTGGCCGGGGAATTCCTCCTTCTCACTCATATCCACAGCTTTGTAGCACTCACTCGGTGTCTTGTTCAGTAGGCATTAACTGTACTGTCATTCTTGAACCATTTTTTCAATGTTCCTACTGCATATTCTTTTGAGTGGTTGTATCAGTGCAAACAGTTATTTTGCATCCTAAGCATGAAGCATGCTGGGAAAGAAAAAGTCATTTCTTTCACATGTGTTTTATTATGAGATTTCTTAGCCTCTCCCATTAGGGATTGAAGTTTCCAACTTGAAAGTTAGTCTGCCACTTCATAAGTATCACGTTTGAGAAGAAGAAGAAACTATATGCAGCCAAACAGGTTTGTGGTCCTCAGGTTATGCAGTTATTGCAAAAGTTTTGGTAAAGTTCATGCAGGAAAAAAAGTCGATGGAGAAGAAAAAATCTTTGCACCATGGATGACGCACAGTGCGTGGAGAAACACTGCTGGAAAGGATCTTGATGTATCATGATCAATGATACCAAGGTATTTGCTGTCACTGAATAAATGTATGAAGAAGATGAAAGTATCTCCAGGAGACCCTCTTTGAACCTTCACAGGCTGGAAGAGACAGCAGCGGAACCAGCTCACAGGCACTGGGGCAGCTGGCCTCTGCCAGATGGAACAGCAAGGCTTATCTGACCCACTGGGACGAATTTGTACACGCTGGACATGATGCCAGTGTGAAGACAAGAATGAGGCACACTGAAGTCAAACCACGCTCGCATCAGTGCTGTGCATGCTTAGCTCCCTCAGGACTGCCGTCTTATCTACGTGGGCACAGCTTTGAATTTGCATGCTTAACTTTAATCACCTGAGTAGGAAAGCAGTCACCTAATGCTTAGTGGAGCAGCGATGGGAATAGTCCCTCACACACCTTGTGGTTTTGTGTTCAAACAGAAAAGCTCGCTCACAGTGCAGTTTAGCTTTCTTCCCCTTTGTTTCAAAGCCAGCTGTATTCTTAAGGTTAAAATATTTTTAGACTCACAGTGAGGAGCTGGAAGCCAGCACTGCACAATACACCTGAAAACTCTTATGAAGACCTCTTCCTGCCCTTCTCTCTCTCAGCGGGTGAACTGTGAGGCTGAAATCACAGTCTTGGCTCAGAAATGCTGCTAAGGGAACAAATGCTAGAGCAGAGAGGCAGGAATTCATCACAGAGAGATTAGAGGGGAAAAAAAAATGTCTTCTAAAAACCAATTAGATAATGTGAAGAAGAGATCTTGCCAGAAATTAAAAAGTTACTCCTCAGGTGGGAATGCAGACATACGGATGAAAGCTATTTGAATGGCAAACAAAGGAAGAGGGAATTTTCGGGATTCCTAATGCTAAATGCTAGAATCATCTTACCTTCTTCCTTCAAAGCGATAGGACAGCCAAGACTTGGAAATGTAACAATGGATTGAGAAGCTCTAGAGGTTTGGAAATAAAACTCTGAATAAACACTGATCAGTAAGCCTTCAATATGGAGAATCTCATCCTCTCCGGGTTAGCTTATATTTCATTAAATGAGAATAAATATTTGCTGATTTAAAGACCAAAAATGTGGAGGCTGAAATGAAGATTTGTATCCTTTGTTCCCACAAAGGAGCTATTATAGGGGGTTTCTGCATCATCTGGATTGAAAGCAGAAGGTAAGGAAGAGAAGTACTTGCGTGGAAATTTGAGCTGGGAAACTCAGAAATACCAGTACGTGTTTATCCAGAGCATGAGAAATTGTCAAAAAAGGGATCTATTATTTGCTTTGCATGAATAAGGATATCCAAAAAGGTTTCAGGCTTGGAAATACTCTATTACGTTAGCTTATTGTTCCAATATTGTTCTGTAACCTACATTCACCAGAAGAACTTTAAAATGTCCACCTAACTCAAAACACTCCTGACAGTATGGCAGGCAATACAAAAACTATCTCAAGTACAAACACATGCTGTTCCCTACGGACCATTTCTATGGAACGTGTACCTTCAGTATCTGTTGGCTCCAGTTAGTGTATTTATCAAAAGGGATTTGGCTCGCTGGCAGGATCTCTTTTCAGAATGCCCTTGCACTCTGTGCATAAGGTAGCTGGGACTTTATCATCCACATGCAAACAGAGGATGGAACAACTGTTTGCAAATTATACGCATTAATTAGAAATTAATGAATGTTATAGAGCTGCAGGTGGTGAGCCAGAGCCACCTACGTGTGGTGGTAATGTCACTTGCAGAAAACAAGCTTCTCAGCGTTCCTTATGGAACCATCCATAGGAGTCTTTGCACTGATTTGAGTGGTGTCTGAATTGGTGGTTTTACCTTCTGGAGAGCCTTTGGGGATTTTAATGAACTTGATAAAACCCTGAAGCTTCAAGCTGTACCTTTGGGAAACAGTTCATAAACAGTTTTGATGCGTATGTATAGTTTGTTATAAAGCAGGTTCTCAAGCCAGCCAAAAGAGACATTAACGTATTTATTCAAAAGAGATTAAATTGGCTTTAGTTCCAAGGTGCTACAATAAACCAAAAACAGTCTTCTTTTTAGTTCATTGTTTGTTGCAGCACCATTATTTGCCAGGAAAAAAAACAAACCACCGTCTTCACTGTATGTCACAATATTCTAACCAGTATTTCTTTAGAATATGAATTCATCGTTCTGTGGTCAGGGAATGGAGTGAGCAGACATGCACAGCTGAATTCCACCACCTCTGGTTCCGCTGGAGAACCTCAGTGGAAAATCAGGGACGCTGGGCTTCTGTCTGCGGTAAGCTCATGGAGAACAAAAGCCTTTTGGAGGGGAACTGGCTGTGTTCTAAAGCGACTCCTTGGAGCACCTCCTTTGTGTCCCATCAGATCTGTGCGCTGATACTGGCTTAAATTCCCCTCCTCAGACATCACAATGTCTTCATGGTATGTAAACTCATACCTTTGTCCCAGATATTTCTTTTGCTTGAGACAGAGCCAGCGTGTTTATTCCAGTGAAAGGATAGTAGCCAAATGATTCTCGGCTGTTGCACTCACAGAGCAGTGCTAAACGGAGGAGCTCTGAGGGTGCTGGGACCAATCTTACAGCATGTAGTCACACAAACCACATCCTCGAGTTCTGGGAGAGCATGCTTGCTTTTGGCTGCATCTTCAATGGCTCTGTTTTTTCTTTTTGTGGCCCCAAGTCTGCTCTCTCTGTGGGCCTGAAATCCTCTCTTAAAGATGTGACGTTTGTGGAATCTGAGAAGCAATTTTTATCTTGCTGTGGGCTTTCTTTTATAGGAGGAGAGAATATTGCCCCCAACTCAGTCACTCTCTATCCCATCGTATTTCTTCCTGTTTGATCTCTCAGAGATTAAAGTTCAGTATATTTCAGGACAGTTATATTGCTGAGGTAATATAAAATTATTAAAAACAGAGAGAGAGAGAGAGAGACAATATTGTGACTACACATCAAAAGCTCTTTAAGACAAAGGAGGGAAAACTGACTTGAAACTGGAATTATTAGAAGCATCTGTGGTGTCCCTTTATTCCCATTTAACAGTGCAACACATTTTGGAATGTCTTAACTATTCAAACTGGCAACCTGGTACTGCCCTCGTTTTCTGATTTGTACCCTAACACTTGTGGTTCATCTGCTCCTGCAAAGGGAAGTAACAGCTGTTGATTAATGAGCTTTGACCTCAAGGTACAAAGGAATATTCTCCCATGCTGCAGCCTGTATGAAATTGGGTTATTTTTTTCAGTCTTTGGAGGAATTTAAAACAAAACAGAAATATCTATCAATTCATAAGAAGCGCATTAATTTTTAAACTGCAGCTGGTGCTCGGAGTACA
Organism: Numida meleagris; assembly: GCF_002078875.1. Lineage (NCBI taxonomy): Eukaryota > Metazoa > Chordata > Aves > Galliformes > Numididae > Numida > Numida meleagris. The sequence goes on from NC_034415.1 coordinate 28,241,363, forward strand.
ATGTGCAAATAATTGTTTATATGTGTGGGTACATGTATCTATACACACTCAAATGTTTTGGGTACTTATTTCCACGGTTAAAAAAAAATCCAGTAATATTTTGAAACAGTAACTAACAGGAACCAGAATAACATTTATTTCCAGTCATCCCCAGTGTAAACATAGGCGAGTGTATTTGGGCAGATGCAGAGCTGGAATGGCAGAAAGCACAGCCTTTGTGATGCAGTCCCTAATTGCTGGGTAGCCGCAGCAGGAGCAGGGCCATGCTCCCGGTGCTGTGTGGGGTGATCCCACCATGCAGGGAGCCCAGCTGCCAGGGCATGGGGACCATGAGAACAGCCCATCCTTGCAGAAAAGATCCCCTCAGGTGAGATCACCTGTCATATGCATGGAGAGCTTCGTATTTTAGGGGCAGAACAGGCAGAAAGGAGCAAATGCTCATTCTGACTTGCTAACATTGGCCATAGTGTGTAACCCTTCTTGCAGCAAGCCCTGAGCTCTGCAGGAGGCAGGGGGTGGATCTCCTCTGGGGCCAGTACAGCACCTGTTCTGTGGAGCCCAGGTGGTCTGATGCATGCTTAATTTGGCTTAGGAATGAAGATGGGAGTTGCTTGTCTTTCTTCCTACTGGTAACAGCCTGTGTGTGAACACGAGGAGCTGCAGAAGAGTCCCTCTGTGATGGTAACACAGGGGATAAGCTGGGTGAATTTGGGGTAAAGAAGGAGCTGGGGGCCTGAGGGTAGGGGGGGGTGGAGGGGCTAGGGTTGTTGTGTGGGGGTGGTGAGGGCTGAGGGAGAAGGTGGGAGCTGGAAGGCAGTAAGGCAGAGGAGTGCATGGAGGAGGTGAGGGGAGTAGCACCCTGGCATGGCGTGTGGGAAGGGATAGGAGATGGTGGTTGGAATGCTCCCATAAACAGGGATGAGAGCGGAGTTCTGGAGACAGGGGCCCCCACTGTGTCCACTCCTGGGGAAACAGGCGGCCATGACCACCCAATGCCCAGTGGCACAACATGGCGCCCAGGGCAGTTACCTCAGGGAGAACGCCTCAGGGCGGGAAGTTGCCTCAGGGGGGGCAGTTAGGGCAGTTACCTGAGGGCGGGAAGTTGCCTCAGGGGGGGCAGTTAGGGCAGTTACCTGAGGGC